>NW_017307661.1:45122-109122 GCF_000935625.1 Nanorana parkeri | reverse complement strand
TTGCCGCGGCGGTAGTGTTCCATCCAGAGCCGGAGCTAGCTCTCTGTGCTCTCTCTCTTTCGTCCCGGCCGCTTCAACTCCACTCAGAGAGGCGGCTCTGCTTACACCCGTTATCGCTCCCTCTCTCTCCTTCTGGCCGCTCTGAAGCTGCAGCGGCCAGGAGCAGAGAGCGGGAATGCTGACAGGTGTGATCATAGCTGCCTCTCTGGGTGCCCACCTCGTGGAGCTGAAGCTGGAGCGGTCGGGAGAAGAGAGAGGGATCGTTCAGCGGTGTGATCAGACCATTCTTAAAGAGCCCGCCCTCTCAGTCCACATCTTTTGGACATTATTAATTTGAGTTGCAGGGTGGCAATTGTCCCCCAGGCCTCTCTGATACCTTTGCAAACGCCCCCCGCCACGGCAAGGACTTCATCTCTCCCCTCTTGGCTGCTGCAGCAGCAGAGCGACCGAGAGGGGAGAGATTAAAGGCTTATGGTGCGGTGGGGGGCGTTTGCAAAGGTTTAGAGAGGCTTGGGGGGCAATTGCCACCCTGCCCCAGTCCGCCCCTGGGTCAGACTAATCCAGCAGATTATTAATCTTAGTGCCCCACTCAATATGACCGCAAGCAAGGGGCATACTGAGTGGGGCAAGTCAGATTAATAACCTCCAAAAGATGTGGACTGGGAGGGGGGGCCTCTTTAAGACTGCGGTGGCGGGGAGAAGAGAACAAGAAGCTCCACTGCCATCGTCTGTGCCCTCTTCGATTGGGCTCCTCGGTGGCCACAGCAGTTTCCTCCGCTGCCATTGGTGGGAGAGGAAGACTGCCGAACCGCAGTTGGCCAGCTTTTGCTGCGTGGGAGAGAGCACCTGGAGCCGGCTGGACGTGCAGGCAACCTCGCTGCTCCTCCACCATCACCAGGAGAAGACGTCAAAGCAACGGTAAGACCTCTGCACTGCGCGTCACATTGCTGACCTCTGCACTGCGCGTCACCATTGCTGACCTCTAATGACAAATTGCCATTCAGTACAAGCGCTTTCTGGGTCTCAGAAGTACCCCTTCATCAGGCTCATTCTGACCTGCCGGAGTTAAGGCCGGAGCATGGTAGGGGTTAGGTGGGGCAACTGGTGGCGAGTAACTTTTCAGGCCTGGCTAGTAGCTTAGGACTTGAAATTTTGAGCTCTGACCAACTGTATGTACCTGCCATAATATATCAGATGTTCTGCAAAGGGATTGTTCTGCCAAATGTGAAATTGTTCCCAGTGGCACATGGTGAGGTTGGCGTAATTGAGGGCATAATTTGCCCCCATTGCTGTCCCTTGGATCTGTAGGTAAAATTTGTTGAAAGCAGAAATAGTTGTGTTCAAGGGTGAAACACTTGCAGGTCATTATGAATTGCGCTTGTTTATGTTTGAGAGCCGGTAGTTGTGCCAAGTGGTACTGTATTGCCTGGAGGCTCACATGATGTGGGATGGAAGTGTAAAGGGAACATACATCTAGGGAAACCCAATGATACGTAGGTTCCCAAGAGGACCGACATAGTATTTCTGAGCTGGCTGGAGTCTTTGAGGTATGAAGGTAAAGCGGTGACAATGGGTTTCAGGAAGAAATCTATGTATCTGCTCCGAAATGTTTGGATGGCGCTCCGGAATCCAGTCCTTTGAAATCCATTTCAATAAATAAGTAAAATAAATCAGTGACTTTTAAAATCCTTAAACAGTCAAGATGTTGTCCTTATAAGAAAAAAGACCAACACAGAAGTAGTCACATTTGAAACCAGAAGTCACATTTGAAACCAGAATCTATTTATATAAAAAAAATAATTTTATTGCAATATAACAAAATTTTATAGTCCCTTCACCACACAACCAGACTCCTCTGGTTTAAAATTGACAACGTTGCCTTCATACCAACACACATTTATACATCATCCCTTTTCCCCTCCCAGTTGGCTATATATTATTATTCTTTTTGTGTTCAAATCGTTTTCACATTAAGACCTTGAATGTTGCATCTTTACCGATGCAATAACAGATAGAAGTCAATGTTCTTCTTACTTTGCAGCATTCCTGCTAGACAATGCACAGTAACTAGCCGGAAGTGAGACTATTATCAGTTACAGATGTATCTTGTTGCAGAGATGTGTTATATATTGTATTCAATATGCACTAGGCAATATACTTTACCCACTTAATGTGTTTTAGTTTCACAACATATAGTTTATTTCCTCTTCACCGGCTATAGATCTGCTTCCCGTTTCCTTCTCCTTTCATTATTTTGAGGTTACATTAATATAAGCCTCCAGGTTAGTAACCCATTGTAATTCCATTCATAACCTATAAGTTTGTTCAGAAAATGCACATTTCCTGGCTGTTTGTCACAGATTACTGCCAGCTTTTGGATAATATCCTTTTTTGCTGTGCCCAGCATATTCAATAAATATGTGCAGTCAGCCAAGTTCATATAAGAGCTCTTGTAGGCTTATATTAATGTAGGGCTGAGAAGTATTGGGGTAACGGATCTTGGGGAAGTGACTGATAAGTGGATGGGTCCGACAGAAGGTGGAGGGCTTCTCCAATATTCTCCTCAAGGTTTTGGATTACAATACCCCCTCCCTTATCAGCTTGTCAAATTATGATATGTTTGCTGGTGGTTAAATCCTTAAGGGCCTTTTGTTCAAAAGGGGGAAAGATTGGGCTTCTTCCCGTTTTCGGATGGAGCCTAATTTTTGTCACAGAGTTTGACAAACTAAGTAACCTGATAAAATGTTTAGATGAGCGTACCTTAACTGCCATCGGGTCATCACCGATTCCCCTCATCTCCCTGCGGCCCCCCCTCATTTCCCCCTCTCCCCTTCCCCAGCGGCTCACACCGCTGTCAAGCTGCCACCCCTGCCCTCCACTACAGCATTGGCATCACGCTGGGGCCAGGCGCCGCGCCATCACCTGCAGCGTTTCCACCAGGTCATTGGAGCACCACATCAGCCAAGTTTTCTGAAAGCCAAGACCCTGTAGAATAAAATGGTGGCAGTTGGAAATTTTTATGTTGCACGATATTAGCGTAATGGATTATCAAACCCCAAAATTTAGTGAAGAATGCACTTAAAATGCCCCAAAACACAATACCCATTTTTAAAATAGAATATAAAGGATGAGGTTACAACGAGTAAATAGATACCCATCATGTCCAGGTTAAAAATTGTGTGCGTACGTGAAACTGACAAAATTCAGTACCCCAAAAAGTCCATAGACAACACTTTAAAAGCCCCCACAGGGCATCAGTTTAGAGAGACTCATAAATATTGGCCCTAGAATTATTGCTCTCACTCCGGCGTGCGCAGCGATACCAAACATGTGCAGCGTGATCGTCCCTTTCATACGTAGGTGCACCTGACGCGTGTTTATGTGGAGATGAGCATGCTCGTGGGAAATTTGTAAAAAATTATTTTTAACTTTAATTTCATTTAGCATTGATTTAAAAAACTGGTATTTTTTTCTACTTTACTTGGATTGGTGGTGACAGGTACTCTTTAAGGTGATGCTAGGGGTCCAAAAGACCCCTAGCATCAACTTTACACTTGAAATAAGCTATCGAAGTGCAGATCGCACTTCAATAGCTTATTGCTGGGCTTCAGGAGTCCAGCACTGACAATCTCTACTGTACAGCTAGTAGCGGACTAAAAAAGCCCTGACCTTCATGAACCCAAATCCCTCCCTTCTTACACCAGTTCCACAGCCACTTGTTCAGCTCTCCTAAATCCCGCTGCACCCTGTGGTGTGGCTCATGGCAACCGGCAGTATTTCAGAAAATAATGCCATGGAGGTCCGTTTCTTTACCAAGTCATTCTTAAGGCTGGGTTCACACCTAGGCGTGTTTGTCGCGTGTTTCTACCGCGATTCGCGGTAAAAAAAACGTGCGACAAACGCCCGTTTCCGAGGGCTACTTGGCTGTATCTAAATGGAAACGCGAGACCAAAACGCCCCAAAGTAGTACATGTACTTCTTTGGGCGTAGGCCGTTTTGTATTGCGTTTGGACGGGCGGAAATACAGCAAAGGTGTGAACCAGACCAATTGAATACAATGGGATTTAGATGTTTGAGCATTTTGTTGAGCGTTTGTCGAGCGTTGAACGCGCTACAAAACGTTCAGGTGTGAACCAGGCCTTATGTCTAATTTGACCATTAGTACCAATGTCTAATTTGACCATTAGTACCAATGTATACCATGCCAGCCCCAACAGCCTGTCCACCCGATCCACAATGTGTCTAACCCGAGTGTTCGGTAAACAGCATACTATTCAATGATCATGCTCCCGATTTTTAGAGCACACTGCCATTTATTCTCTTGTACAAACAGTAAAAGTTAAAAAAAAAAAATATACAAAAGTCTGTGTTCCACGAAACATAAAACTCGGTGGTTGCTTTCATGTTGGATCCGTTATGCAGGCCTGAAAGTTACTGTGTCATTGTCCCACTCTTTTCATTCTTCACTTTAAGGAACTCTGCCATGCTGGAGAAATATTTTTGATTGGCTTCTGCCACCTTCTTCTCTGCAGCTTGTGGATTTACAATCTCCAGACCCTACAGGAGAAACAGAAATTAATGAATGTTCAATGTGTGCAAAATAAGGTGCTTCTACTACACAATACAGAAGAATGCCAGTTTACTTTTAAAACAGTATAAAAATGCCAGGGCCAGGGTCAGTCCTCTGTCTGTAGAAAATCCTCAGTAGTATTGCACACAATGGCTGCTGCCTTGACAAAATAGAGGGAGTTAGGCTGTTCCAGATTCACACAGAATAGCAGCCTGGCACAAAACAACATCCCTCCGTCTTTGTCAACACATCCACAAAATCTGCACAATCCTGCTGAAGGTTTTATGGAACAGAGTCTGCATTTAACAGTGAATGGAAAAATGCTATACTATGGAGGTACTGTCTGTCCGATTAAAAAAAAAAAAGAGAATAACTTATTTTGGACTGTAAAACCCTTTTCTCCAAGTTCATAAAGGGACACAGAAGATGATTCAACATCATCCTGTGGATTTTTTGGTGCCATGCAGAAGGACGACGTTAAATAAAATAGCAATCCATAGAATACACAGTCAACAAGCCCAAAAAACAACCACATGAACATGAGCTGCATCCCTCAAGGAGTAAATGATTTTATGGATAGTATGAAAAAAAATAAATAGATTTTCTCTATTCATTCAGGAACGCAGTCAATGATCTACGATCATAAGGCCCAAGGGACCTGCATAAGCATAACTCAAGGAGGGGCAGACATGCACACCAAGAAAGCCCCCTCCCTAAAACAGGTGAATTACACCACAACCTGCAAAACCTTGCTTTCGAAAAAGGGTATACAACAATGCAGCTACATCTACTTTTTTTTCCAAAATTTTGTTCAATTTCCATTGTTTTTGAATTCATAAAGAATAAGTGCCGAGATGACAGCCAACAGTAAAAGATTAACAATGCGGTTTACTCATCTATCTATGCCTTCCAGAGCGGAGGGAAGGGGAAGAGCGAGAAGAAGGGTAGGGGAACAGTGAGATGGGGAGTTGGGAAGTGGTTGATGCCTTGTGACCACATAAAAGGTCTATAATAAGGATATAATCCAAGGGAGGAAATGCAGGGATGGGAAAGATGATGTTTGTTAGAGAGGGAACCAGCATCCGAGGGAAGGCTGGGTGTTAGGAGTAAGAAGCCAGGAGAGGCAAGTAGGGAGAAGGAGACAGGGAAGGGTAAGGAGGAGAGGTGAATGGGTGGGGACCACTGAGGGAAATGAGTAAACCCTACGGTGAATGTAGTATAGAAGAAGGAAGACATAGGGGGAGGGAGGTGAGAAAAGAGTCAAGGAAGGAGAACTAAAGAGGAGAGGAAATTGGGATGGAAAGGGGGGAGAAGTCAGGAAGAAACCTCAGTAAGAGCCCGCCAAGAAGCATTTGCCTTTCTCAGAAAAGAGGAAGTATATCCAATAAATGACATGTAATGCTGAATAGGTCAGATGTGTTTTTTGGAATGAGTCAGGTCGTTAATTTTCCTGATGTCCTTCACTTTATTGAGCCACAAGAAGGAGGACAGAGACTTAAAAGAGAACTATGGGGTAAGTGTTCTTCCCAATAGTTCTCTTAAGGGTCACGGGAGGACATATACTAGCATCTTCCCGTGACCCAAAGCTCAGAATATCGCAAGCTACATCTCGCGGTATACTGAGACCGCCGCAGCCGGACAGACCTTGACATTACTGTCGAGATCCACCCAGCTGCGTGAGTGATAGCTGGCTCTGCCTATCTAGAGGCAGAGCCAGCTGTACCCGCGCCCTCCCACATCCGTTCCTCCAGTCAGCACTGGAGGATCGGAGCGGGGAAATCCCTGCAGGGAGCCGTGACTGACGGTCACGGCTCGATGCAGGGAGATCGAGAAGCGAGCGACTGTATGTGCTCGCTCACTTCCCAATCTATTGAGCCGACGTGACAGTTTCATTGTCACACGTCGGCTCTAACTATGAGGATGAGTGATTTTCACTTTTAACCCTATAGAAAGAGTTTAGCCACCTTTTAAAGAAGTCTTAGGACTAATTTCCGATTTTCGTAGCATTGAGTTGGTATGTAAAAGGAAGGTTTGAAAGGGATATTGTAGTCCACAAGTCACAGTATAAAGACACAGGTCCATCAAGTTCAACCTGTGTGTGTCTGTGTGTGATTGTGCGTGTGTATACAAGAGTCCCTGTGTGGTCTAGTTTTTAACAGTACATGTACCCCTGTATGTTATGTGAAGTCCTCCTCGAGCATCATAAGTTCAAGCTCTTCTAATTTATTGGCCAGACTTCTCGCGTTCGTGTACATACATTCAATTCCTGTCTTATGAGACAAATGTTTACTTGATATTGGTTGGCCAGGCTTAATTATATTATTTATTGCCATCGGATTTGCTATATTCACTGCTTTTGCACTAATGACTGGAGTGAGCCCACTAATTTTTAATAATTTCCTCTTTATTATTTGAATTTATTATAGGGTTTTTATTAATTAAATTTAATGTTTTTATGCCCTCCCCCCCCATTATCTAGTTTAAAAGCTCCTCCAGTCTTTCTACCATTTTTCCCCCCAGGAATGCTGCACCTTTCCCATTAAGATGCAGCCCGTCTCGGCTGAAGAGCCGATAGCCGACTGCGAAGTCAGCCCAGTTCTCCAGGAAAACGGTCTCTGAGGAATGTATCTAAATGATTTTTGAACAATTCAATACTATCTGTTGATGCCACTGCTGGTGGCAACGAGTTCCTAAATGTAACTGCTCTAACTGAAAAGAATCCCCTACGCCCTTTATGGTTAAATCTTTTTTCCACCAATTTTAGGTGGTGGCCTCTTAGTCTTTGTAATGGATTTACTGTAAAAAGTTTATTGCTGATGTTGTCGTCATCACCACTAAACATTTTGTGCATCAAAATCATGCCCCCCCTTAATCGCCTCACTTCTAGTGTGAACAAGTTTAAATTTGGCAGATGTTTCTGACCCTGTGCTAAAAGTTCAACAATTTTGTTCAGGACCAGAAGATGTAAGATGGGAGGAGGGTTCCCCGCCCACATCTTTAGTAATGGTCTGAAAATGGACGGTAGGGAACTTATCGATTCTGGGTGTCATTCTGTACTAGAGTGTTAGGATTTTATAGTTTGATTTTTGTTCTCTTGGAAAAATCCTCTTTCCTGACACAAGCATGGCATCATACTGATGGACTAACTTCTCCCTCACGAAATAGGATAGGATAGACCAGGGCTCAAAATTTCAAGTCTTAAGAGTCACTAGCCACCAGTTGCCCCACCTAACCCTCACCCTGCCCCGGCCTTAACTCCGCCCCTAAACACACCCTCTTAAATAATCTCATGATAATGCTTATCTTATGATAGTTGCCACTTGTAAACGGCAGATTAGGGATTCCTGCTGCAGGAAAACGCAAGTTCCTGGGACAGGAATCCCTAATCACACCTGAAATATACTATAGGTGTGAATGGTGCCTAATATACACATACACTAAAGGCGGCAGGTGTATGGGCAGCGTGCGACCCCTTCTACTGTAAGGTCGTACGACTTTCATCTTCCAGGCACGCTGGAAAACCTGCTGAAAACCGCACGATTTTTGGCGGGTTGGTCTATCACCCCCAGATAACCAGGCATCGATCCTGCTCACATACATTCTTTCTTTCTTTCGGCCGGAGCCCAGAACTGTCTGACACAGATGCAGACCGTGGAGCTGCTCCCGCAAAGTCAGGTACGCGGTCTGCGACCGTGTGCCTGATATGTCAGCTGGCTGTGGGCCACATAGTACCTGGCTCCCTTTTTTGTTCCCCCATCTTTAGACCTCCTTGGTACAGGGCACTAAACGCATCTACAGGGGGTCTCTGTCTGGTGGTGGTCTCTGGGATCAGCAGAAATTGCGTTGTCTCCAAGCGTGGTAGCTGGAATGCAAAGTGTGCATCCCAGCCTTTCTATTTCCTCCTCCCAGTTCTCGCTTTACCGAGCCTCGCTTTCAGATGGCTGTGAGCATGCATGATGACATCATCCGTATAGATTCTCTGATTGGCAGAGATCCGGGAAGCCTCTGTGGCTCGTTGGGGGGGCTATGGAGTTTCTGGTGATGGAAGGGCAGGGATTTCTTTGTCTCTCTATTTAAATGGGCAGGGGTTCAATCAGCTGCTGCTGCTCAGCCTCCAGAATCTGCGCCTGTTGGTCTTCTGCTGACCTTGCTTGCAAGCATATCTCTGCTTCCCCTTCCATTGCATGATCATGCTGATGGTTTTGGGTCAATTTTTAATTTTTTTTTTAGCCCTGCCATCTGACAGTTTGTTGTTTTGCTGCCTTACTTGTCCTATAGTGTCTGAACCACCACCTCTATATACACATTATCTTTTTAAATGGGAGAACTTGCACAATTGGTGGCTGACTAAATACTTTTTTGCCCCACTGTATATATATATATACACACATATACATACACATTAAAACCACATTAAAACCACATTAAAACAGGGATGCACAAATCCCAGGATCCCCGCAGCCAATGCTCCATAAAAATTACAGCTGCCGCCTAACGTTTGAGTTTTTCTCTAGTCTAGTCTTGGAGCTGGAAAAGTATCAGTACTTGTACCAAGTACGGTACTTGGTATCCGAAAATCCCTAGTATTTGGTTTTGTTCGCCATTTACAATTTAATGTGCCAAGAAACCAGGTAACTGTACTGAAATATCATATACCCTTCCACCATCTTACCCCACACTCCTTTTCATTGGGTGGGGTGGGCACAGAGGCACCTTCCAGGGGATCCACAAAAAGCTGCTGGAACGCTCCCTTTCCATCAAAGTATCAAAGACCAGATTGCTTCCAAACCCAAAATGCATCCTAATGTATCCCTATGCTATTTTTGGCCTCTGTTCACACCAGCGTGGTTCGTTCCAGACCAGACCAGAAAAATACTGCATGCCTCATTTTGTCTGGTCTGGAATGCACTGGAACAGCGGGCAGGTTCACACCATTTTCTGGACCAGATCTGGTCTGGAAAATGGTATTAACCTGCCCTTACAGTTGCTATTATAATCTGTGTTTATATATTTTCTATAATTATTGCACTCTCTGTTTCTTTCATTAAAAATTATATTCAACATTGTTTTATTCAATTTGTTAAGCTTTATCGATAAAGCTTAACAAATTCTAAAGTTCTAATCAGAACTTAGAGTTTTTCCCCTTTGAAGAACGCTAGCATACTTTAAACTCCATTTCATTTCTGTAGCTGCTGACCTGTACTAAAGATCAGAATTTCAAGACAGTGAGTGGTATGTGTTTCAGTTAAACACTTTGTGGCAGCTATGGTTTGTGTGTAAAGGGTTAACTCCAGAGGTAACCAACTCCAGTGATGGTCACTCAGTTTGCTGGTCCTCCTCATTGTCACACCAACCGTTGTATTAATTAGGAAAAGGAAATGTGTGTGTTGTGTCGCTAAAAACACTGATGTTGAACTGCATTTATTTCATTTGAATGCACGGCCAAAGGAGGTTGTAAGTGCAAAACTCACCTGAAGAGGTGTGAAGGCTACACTGGACGCTGTACCTGAAGACCGGTCTCTGATAGTAGACTTGCCTCCATAAACCATACTTTGCTTCTGTAATGTGCGCTGTAAGAAGAACCAAAAGTGTGGAACATTAATTTAATTTAAGGGAAAACATTTATTTTAAATTTTTGTTTTAAAATCAGCCAAAAACATTTCAGATACATTAAAACAAGAGTGTGCAAAGTGTTCATTTTCTTTAAAAGGCAGCCCAAACCTGAGTAGAAAAACCTCCCCCTTACCAGCATGCAAGAAACCCTGTGTGGGGTAGTGTTTGTTCTGAAGAGGTCAGACACACCCCTTCCTTAGTCAAAGATAGACCTCTCCAAACAGCAAAGTTCATGCTCCCTCTTGACTGGAGCGCTCTCGCTCTAAGCATTTCGGTGAAAAATATAAAACATATGTGGTACTCAAACTTACCACTGCCATATCATATCTCCTCCATACACACATGCAATGAAAACCCTCACGTTTTAGTTTACCTGCAACGTTTTGGAGATTTTGGCCTTTGTAGCTTCATTGACCTGAGCCTGACGTATTCTTCCACTTCCAGATTTTCCAAGATGCCCCAAACTGAAACCTAGATCTTCTTGATATGCATCTTCTTCTATCTAATAAAGAGGCATTATTTATCACATATGCACAAACAGTATAGCCTTTTAATCAAAAACCTGAAGGCATTTCCAGCTTTTAATCTCTTACTGATCTGGTCAAGTTATTTACAGCAAACCTTGACCATGAAATTCATAATGCTGCCGACATTGAGTATTTGGGCAAGTACTCATACTCTCCCAAAGGCTCCAATACCAGATCTTCCGGTCAGAAGCAGCATTGCTGGTAGAACTGAATTTTTTTCTGTCTTTATTTACAAGCCGTCACTAGATTTACCCGTTTTACATATTGATTGTATGTTTCCATGTTCTTTTACCAGTTTCATCCCACCTTGTTTTGTTAATAAAGCAACAAGATTTCATCCAGTCTGGCTTATTGCAGAATAGGAGGGTTTAGCTGCATGTTGAGCTATACACATAGACTACAAAGTATGTGCAGCAGGGACAGAACACCTAGTGTCCATTTCTCCCAATGGTAGCAGTATAACCTTAGGTCTCAAAAATCTTCAGAGCTGTGTCCCTCAATGAACAATAGAGAAATTTATTTTTTTAAATGCAAGCAGTGCAAGTACCTAAATTTGACTTGGTACCAGCAACAAAACCTCTCTCATACCTGTATTTTATGTTTTCCTGGCTTTAATTTTATATGTGTAGGCTGTAAAAAGTTGTGATTATCTTTTGTTCATCTTTTCTTTAGCATACTCTCAAGGTTGTATGCCACTCTATTATACATAGGTGTCCATTTATAACCAATTTTCAGAGTCAATCGCCCTACAAATCTTTCTAAACATTCGTTCTGTGTGAAAAGACACAAAAATGAATGTTCTTGGATATATCTTCTTTTCCGATCAATGGTATGTAATGCACTAGTGCATTTTGGCCACTAGATGGAGCTGAGTATAGGAGGAAATAGTTAATATGTTGGCAGAGGTACCTGCTCTCGGGCTGCTCAGTTATGACCTTCCCTTTGTTTTATTCTGTGCTGAATTACTAACACATGCTACACAACTACATGGAGACAGATATAAACCTGTTTTGTATGTCTCTACTCCCTTGAACTCAGTCCTTAATGGCCTCCCTACTTGTGTGCGTGCTATGCCGGCATGCGCTCTCCTACTGGAGAGAATATTACATATACAGGTGAAACTTGATTAGAATATCGTGCAAAGTTCATTTATTTCACTAATGCAACTTAAAAGGTGAAACTAATATATGAGATAGTTCAAGATGTGATTTCTCATAATTGTGATGATTATGGCTTACAGCTCATGAAAACCCCAAGAACCCCAAATCCACAACCTCAAAAAAGTAGATTATTACATGCAATCAATAAAACAAGGATTGTACATAGAACAATATTGGACCTCTGAAAAGTACAAGCAGTACTTGGTTTGGGCCCCTTTTGCAGCACTTACTGCAATTACTTTTGCACGATATTCTAAATTATTCGAGTTTCACCTGTAGTTCTGGGACATTCCCTAATCATTATGGTCCCACACTCCATTCACCAAGTGCTAGAAAACTTTAAAACAAAATATTTGTCTATGTCCAGACTCCTTCCAATCTCACAAATCAAGAAATAAACGATAACTAATCCAGCTGTGGCCGTTACCAGCACTATGAGGGGGCTGGTAACGGCCCCACCAACATCAGCGGTCGTACTTGGAGGACCTTTCCTTATCAGCTGTCCTGGACTTCACTTGTTTTTCTCCCTGTGGATATCGTTCCACGTTACTTTTTAGCATCCAGGCCCGCCTGATTAGCCATCCATCTTCCCCCATTCTGGGTTTACTGGTTTTTTGATCCGATACCACCCAGTACCGATTACCTCCCCCTGCTCCTGAAGAAGCGCCTTAGGTGTGAAACGCGTCGAGATTTACCTTCCAAGAAATTATCACCCCTTTAAGATTGTTGCTCCCACCTGAGGTTTAGTAACTCAACCACATCCTCTCTTTTGATCTACATGTGATGTTCTTGTTATATGTATAAGATTATGAGTACATAGACCAACCTTGGTTGTGGAGCATAAGGGCTGATAGGAGGTTTTTTGTCAATCCCTGTTGTGTATATGTTTTATACATGCTTTGATGCATATCCATTGATTTTAGTCAATTGTTTAATAAATTTATACTTTTTTACATATATTGTTATAAGACTGAAGTTTATTGGTTGTGTCCCCTCTGAAGCCACTCAAAAACCCCACCTTTCTCTATCCTCTTTTTTTGTTACCATTATACCAGGGGTTGGCTTCTAGAGGGGAAGGATCTTTGCATCTCAATACGTTTTTTACTTCTTTAGAAGTGTGAAAAAAGAAGGGGGGGATGTGAAGGCGTGAGCTTCTGACACGAGATGAGGAACCCTTATGCCGTCAACAGACCCAGGCACTTGAGAAGGAAAAGGAACTGTGGAGAAAGGAGAGAGCTTCTCCTGCCGAGAAGAACCTGTGGATTTGCGGGACATGATGGTGTTTCCTGCAGGCTCTATTCCCTGTGGCGATGAAACTAGCGCATGGACTGGGCCACTTGTCCAAAGATGCAATGACTCCCTGCATAGGTAAGCTATGCATAGCCCCAGGGTTTGCTACCTTTGCTGCCTAATTCTGCGTGTCTTGCCTGACTCGTGTTCGAGGCAATCCAGGAAGAATGGTGACTGTGCCTTTGAGACACTGCCCTAAGCCTGAGTTTCCCTTTCAAAGGCTCCAGATAGATTACAGGTTACAGTTACCCAAGTGTGGATCCTATGAGTATGTTTTGGTGTGTGTTGACATGTTCTCAGCCTTTGGCTAATATACTCTTCCATCCCAGACCCTTCCTCCGTTGCAGGTACTCATTGTCTAAAGCCTGGAGAACTGATCCTTGTGAGGAAATTGACAAGACTTGGAGAAAGACGGAAACAACAGGCGAGCTTAAAGGAAAGTCCACTTGAATAAAATGCCAGACATTTAAAAAAAAATTTAAACAATTGTTGTAAATACTTGAAGGGTCAAATAGTGATTTTCTTGACTTTTGTGGCAAGAATAGGCATCTCCGTATATACAGGTATTCCTCACTTAACGACCGAGTTCCGTTCCTATGACCAGGTCGTTAAACAAATTGGTCGTTAAGTGAGGAACTCTATACAGCACTGTATTAGTACAGCACTGTATAGTGTTGCAGATGTACAGTACCGAACAGTGTACTGTACATTGGGCAATACAATACTTACTGGGACCCACAGTGAAGAATGGAGGACTTCACTTCCGCAGGTGACACGTCGCACTAACGCTAACGCGCAAGGTCGGAGGTCGATCGGAGGTCGGTCGTAAGTGCAAGTGGTCGCAAAGCAGGTAAGTCGGTAAGCGAGGAATGTCTGTATGTGGCCACCACTTGTGTATATGAGAGATGTAAATGTCTGTAGAAATTTAAGAGTGGGAAAGAAGTAGGTCCCACCCATAAATGTAAAATGATCAATTAGAAAAGAGTGAAATAACAATCCTTCTATCCAAATGGTAAACTTGTATGCAAAAAAGCAATAATGTTATTAAGCGTTGAGTGTGCTTACACCTACACCCATACACAGGTCTGATCCCAAGGATAGCTGTTCTCTCAAATTTTTCAGGCCTTAATGAACCCAAATACAAGGAGCTATTAATTTTTACAAAGGAAAAGCCTGAAGGTGGTACAGCACATATCCGCTCCCCAAGTCTACCTGAATCTAAGGTTATCCCTCATACAGGTGATGGTATAAGCAACTATTAGACATTTTTGGATGAAAAACTTAAGCCGGACCTTTTAACAAATAAGTTACACATTTGGAGTATTATGCATTAGCCTCTCATGTTTTGATCTACTATATCTTCTATAAATAAAAAAGAATTAGCTTATTTGTGGTAGTCCAGCTTATGCCTGGATGCCTGAAAACATAACTGGACTTTGTTATTTTGGTAAATTATCACCAGTCTTAGTTGTGGTGATTGACACTGCACAAAGGATGAATAATGTGCACTACCGCATTAAATTTAAAAGAGAACTCTTAACCCAGGACATAGTGTGCAGTGGCAGACCTAAGGAACAAAGGGCTTGACCCCCCCCCCCGGCAGTCTCTGCACCAAAGGAGTTTACACTCCAATGTCCCCTCAAAGGAACACACTATTTTTATTATACATTTATATAGCCGACATATACCACAGGGCTGTACAGAGCCAATCACATCAGTCTCTGTACAGAGGAGCTTACACTCTAATGAAGAATTTGACCGGCTGTAGAGGGACTACAAATCCCAGCAATACATTAAACAGCAATGCAGAATTGTATATGAATTGAACTTATGACTTAGCAATGCCCTAGACTCAAGACTGTGCGGGGTTATTGGTGGCTGTGTGCGTCACAGAAAGTGCAATATTTTATCCAAAACTGGGAGAAATATATTATAATAGATTATAATCCATTTCTTCATTTAAATGAAATGGCAGCACTGTGTGCAGTTTCTGGGCACCCCCACATCAACCCCCCTATCGACTCATTGACTTAATGTATACTCTGGAGCAATTTAGTGCTGCCAGAGCCCAAGATCATCCCGGCCACACAGTCTGAAGGGGGCAGAGCATTGACACTGTGCCCACATCAGGAGGGAAATGATCCGCAGGTGTGTCCCATATACCGCCTGCGTTGTATTCGGAGCATATAAATTGGAGGCGGTATATGGGCCCCCCACAGCAGGAGGGCAGCAGCAGCTGAGCACACTGACAGCCTCCAAGCTGCCCGGCCTGCTATATGCCACCGAAGAGGCAATTACCTCCACGCCTCCCAGTCCAGTCGGCCCCTATCAGTGCCCTCCCCTGCCGAGTCTTGGCCACTGGGGCGGCTGCACTGCTGGTAGGTCTGCCCCTGATAGTGTGGTTCTGGTGTTCCCCTCATGGTCAGGTTAGGCAACAGAAACAATGAAAAACAATAATAATTACATCACAATTTTTAGATGAGGTCATTAACTGTATTGTTACTGACCTGGGGTTATTGACTGAAGAGCCAACATAGATTAGAAAGGAAGTATTGCAGCAGGCAGTTGGGACCGCTTTAAGGGTTTGGGTTCCTTTTGGAGATTTGTTTGGGGATATTTTTGGCTGGTTTAAAAAGATAGGTATTATTGCTTATGTTGTTTATTTTTCTTGCAGTGAAAAGTGTGATGTGCTGCTGCAACTCTCTGGCTTCTAAATGCCTCCCAAAGAGCAAGACCAAGTCCCATTCACCCACAGTGATCAACATGCCACCTGCTGAGGATGATGGAGAGTATTTGTTCTCCAAATGAGCTTAAAGGCTTGAGGAAATGCCAACCTTGTTGGAACAAGAAGACAAAAGCCCTCCCATGGGCTCAGACTGTTCTTACAATCATAAGGAAAAATACCTCAGCCATGGACTCTTGATGTTTAAAAATAAACAAAAGTGGGAATTGTTTAAGAAGTTAGCCAGAGTAATTTTCTTATTTAGACTTACTGTTACTATGTGTTCAGCCAACTACCATATACGGTCATATAGTTTTTCTTATCTTTAAGAAATTTCACAAGTATGCTGGCTTACCTAGCATCCTGCCTGGATAAACCGCACCCTTTCTTCTAATAAACAAGAACCATTTTGCTTTTACCAAGTGTTGTTCTCCATGCATATGCATTATTCAGGAGCTTGTGTACAACAGACTTTTCCATCTTAAACAGTAGCAAAATAAAAATTATACTCTACCGATCCTCTGAGCCAGCTTGCTCTTAAACTGGTCCTTCCAGACTCCCTTCCACTCCGCTGCAACGGTCTAAGGTCCACGAGTCATCACGTTCTATACACTGTGTATAGCATGCGAAGATGCAGAGGGACACATCATCGCTAGAGTGTAGGAGGAGATAGAATGGAGGGAGCGCGGTCACAGCCTGCTGGCTCAGAGGATCGGGTGAGTATAACTTATTTTCCTCCCTAGACCAGAACGAGCAGTTAACCCTTGCAGGGCAGGGCAAGCCCCGCTTTAAGGGTTAATGAAAATTTTGCCTGGAGTTCTTCTTTAAAGTGCATTTCCACTTTCGCAGCCAAATTGGGATAACACCCATTTGATAATTGTTACATGTTCTCCTTCACATAGCATACGCTAAAAATACTTTAAACATTCTAATTGCAGTTTAAATTGCTTTACTTGGGTTAAGATTTCTTGGTTTCTTAAGGGTTAAAATGCCTACATGCTTCTCCTTCTTTGTAATGGTAGGAGGGGTTGTAAGGGGTTTGTTCACTATTTTTTTAAGAGAGAAAACCTTGGTTTGGTGAGGATTTGTACTAATTCTTGTTTGCTTCTCATGACCCATAATTTTCTAGGATATCCACTCAAATTTAGGGTGTTATTTATGAGTGCCCCCTTTTTTTTTTAGTATTCATAAAAAGGTCCTACAGGAATTTATATTCTAAAGTTTATGAAAATATGTATTACCTACTATAACTCTTATATTAACTCCCTCCGCATTTAGTCCCCATCCATATTTAGCAATCCCCTTACACAAAATTACTACAATCAAAAAATCATCTGATTCATGAAAGGGCTTAATTTGCTAGTATAAATATAATGTGTCAACAACCTCAACTTAAGTATGTTCAGTTTTTCTCTGTGTAACAAATAACTAAATTGCCCTGATTTATACAGCCTGGGGAAAGTTTCCAGCTGTTATTTTCTAAGTTGCATTGTAAAGATGTCAGCTTAAGGTCTGTAATGGACAAAACAATGTTATATTAATCTTACACAAGATTCATGAATATCTACTTACAAATGGGAGAACAACATACCTCTCCAAAGCTCATACGGTTAGCCTGTTTGCGGATTT
This sequence comes from Nanorana parkeri, assembly GCF_000935625.1. Taxonomy (NCBI): domain Eukaryota; kingdom Metazoa; phylum Chordata; class Amphibia; order Anura; family Dicroglossidae; genus Nanorana; species Nanorana parkeri. The sequence continues at coordinate 91,611 of NW_017307661.1, read as the reverse complement.
CTGTAAGTCCCAGTCTCTCTTTCATCTTACGATATCTAAAAAAAAAGAGACAGGCATTATCATTCACATTGCTATAATTTACAGAATTTATTCTCATGTACAAAGAACAACATCCTTACCTGCGTCCACCACGTTTCTTCCTTTGTCCATCAAGTGGGGCTGGCAGAGGTTTTACTTGCTTGACAGGCGGAGGTTCTTGCCACTTATCAAACTTTCTTTCAATCTCCTCTTTTAGGTCATAACCCACCTACAAAAGTAGAAAAAGCACACAACCTCTAGATATTCAAGAGTTAACAGATATCATGTAAATTGTAAGCATTACATTTGATTTGTTTAGCTACTTCTGTTTCTGTACCTGTATGCTCCTTACAGGACCATAGCAATTTTTACATTTTAGATATGGGTGTATAGCCTTGGCAAAAATGTTGGCACTACTTATGACACCAAATATAAAAATATATGTATTAGATTTCTTTAAAAGGAGAAATATGAGATGAGTGATCTCCACTCACCTCATAGTTCTAGCCGACCTGTGACAATGAGACTGTCACAGGTCGGCTCAGCAGATCGGGAGGTGAGCGAACACATACCAGGTTCGCTCACCTCTCGATCCTGTCACGGCTCTCTGCCGTGACAGGGGGAGGGCTGGATTCCCCTCTCCCCGCTCCGATCTGCCAGCGCTGACTGGTGGAACGGACGGGGGAGGGGGCGGGTACAGCTGGCTCTGCCTCTAGATAGGCAGAGCCAGCTGTCACTCACGCAGCTGGGCGGATCCCGTCATCTACGTCGGGATCCGCTCCGGCGTCTCAGTATACCGCGAGCTGTAGCTCGCGGTATACTGAGCTTAGGGTAACGGGAGGATGCTAGTTTGTGTCCTCCCGTTACACTAAGGAGAACTATGGGGAAAAACACTGACCCCATAGTTCTCCTTTAATTTGCTTTAAGTTACATTATGTGCAGGTCAAAGGACACCTTTGATCTGCACACAAAAATGGAACTTGTGTAAATGCATTGTAACAATACAATTACCATTTTATTTATTAACCACTTCAGCTCTCACACCTGTATACCCCCCCTATGGACCAGAGAGATTTTTACTTTTCTGCTATGGGCCTACTGATTCAGCTATAACTTTTCTAAAAACTCCAGGACAAAAAAATCCTACTTAGTTCTTACTTGCTATGCAAGTTTTATGATGGGCAGGGGAGTTGTGTTTGCCATAATTAACCCTGTCTGTACACTGGAACATTTAATTATCAGTTGTGAACTACATGTGCAGAGCTGTCTGTCCTAACATTGCCATCTTTTCAAAGCAATAGAAGCTACACAGAGTGCTATGGATAATTGTACTCCACGGAAAGAACTATACATTTTTTTTAGGTATGCTGCATTGGCACACCTAACAAACATGTGGTTTGGGGTTCTCAAATTTGACTGAAAATGGAAATACACTATAATGCAGGGGTCAAAATTTCAAGTCCTGAGCTACTAGCCAGGCCTTAAGAGTTACTCGCCACCAGTTGCCCACCTAACCCCTACCCTCCTTTGGCCTTAACTCCACTCCTAAACACACCCTCTTAAATCACAGGTCTGCAAAAAATTTTTTTTCGAGAGCCGTTTTGGTTATTCGACGTAATCATTATGTTTTTTGGTGCGCTGAATCCGAAAATGACCTCCATTTTGTCATAGGACATCACGTTTCCTGACAATTTAGGTAACTATGTTAAATAAGGCAATAAATGGAAATAGACTTATAAAATTAAAGTTGTATTACAAAATTTTCATGAAAATCCTTTTTTGAACTGAAATGAGCTCACCTACACACACTAAACTCGTCTCTCTGAAGCATCCAACAGTAGTCCGCCATCATTGTAAAGCTCAATTTTCCCTGGTATCTCCTTTCCATCTCTTTAATGTCTTGGTGGAATCGTTCACCTTGTTCCTCACTCAGGGCTCCCAAATGTTCAGGAAAGTAGTCAAGGTGGGACTGGAGGAAATGCACTTTCAAACTCATCATTCAACCTAAAGCTTGAAATGCTTTTTCAGCATTCTTCTGACGTTTTTGTAGTGAGGATCTTTGTTATTGCCTAAAAATTTCTGTACGACTTCTTTAAATGCAATCCACCTTTCTTTTTGAGGATCCGTCATGGTATTGACAAACTCTTGATCAACTATAAGCCTTCTAATGTCTGGTCCGACAAACACACCTTCCTTCAATTTTGCCTCTGATAGGCATGGAAACTTGATGACCAAGTATTTGAAGCATTCTCCATCTCTTGGTAAAGTGATTTTACGAATTGCTTCATCAATCCCAATTCTATGTGGAGAGGTGGTAGAAGAACTTTATGGGAAGGTACCAAAGTTTCTCGGAGGACATTTTTTTCATCGACTGTTAGCATCCTCGGCTGCCAACTCTTCTTGGTCCAGTGATTTTGTCGGTCTCGACTGTCCCATAGACACAGAAAACAAGGGTATTTGGTATACCCAGCTTGTTGCCAGAGCAGCATGCACAAGACCTTCAAGTCCCCACACACTTGCCAACCATGGTCTTCATATTTAAGTTTACGAAGAACCAATTCCAAGTTCTCGTAGGTTTCCTTCAAGTGTACGGAATGACCTACAGGTATGGAAGCGTAAAAACCGTTGTGGAGTAAAACTGCTTTGAGACTTCTTTTTGAAGAATCTATTAAAAAAGACGCCATTGCTCTGAATCATATTGGAATTTAAATTGACCCATCAGACCTACGACATCGATGCAATAAACCAACTTGTCTCCCTGGGCGAAGTAAGGAACAAACTCCTTTTCACGATGTCTGAACCATGAAGATGACACTCCTGGCAACAATAAATTCCTGCTTTTCAGCCTTGATCCGAGTAACTCAGCGGCATCTTTGGGAAGATTCAAGTCTCTTACCAAATCATTCATCTCCTCCTGAGAAAACAATTTTGTTCTTGTATCATCTTCAAAGTCAAAACTTGATTCATCATCTGGTTCAGGTATGACTTCACCTTCATCGGAGCTAGGTATCTCTTCCAAGGTAGCAGGGGGCTTGGGTACTGGTATATCTGTGCCATGGGGGATGGGACAAATTGCTGAGTGAAGATTGGGGTATGAAATGGAATGCTTCCATTTGGAATTAAACCCTTTCACATCGCATGAACAAAAGTAACAGTCATCACTATGGTTCTTTTGCTCTCGCCATACCATAGGAATCCCATAACGGAAAGATTTTTTCTTATCCTTGAATCAGTTTCGGAGGTCCTCAACACTCCGTTTGCACACTTTATGAGGCGCCCAAACTTTATCTTGATCTCCAATTTTTAGTCCAAAGTATACTTTTTTCACAAAGTCTGTAATATTCTGCTGTTGCTTCAACACTGTATATTCACCACAGATGAAACAGACTGTCTGGCGAATTAATACACTTTCGCGGAGCCATAACATAACGGTTGAAGAATGACGAGCCAACACGAATTGCGATGAAAAAGTGTGAACACCCTAGAACCTGATGATGATGATTCGTGCACAAGTGTGGCATGCAGGAGAGAGCAGCTCTGTGTCTGTACACGAGACGTCACAGTGCTGGCCACGCCCCCTGCACTGACCGGAGCTGCTGCTATCTGCCCTGTGTCTGCCTCCCACTGGATTCTTCAGGAAAGATTAACCCCTTCTACCATTAGAACAGATTTAAAACTTGCTTATGTATATATTGCTGACCATCAGATTTACAGTGCTATTTTTTTTTTTACATAACTCGGACACACCCTTTAAGGTTTTTTTGGCATTTTATATCTTAAATGCACTTATGTGGATTAATTAATAGTAATTTGGACTTTAAATTTGGTTAAAAATCCATAATATATCATTTTTTAATATTTTTTTTTATATTTGATGACAATTTTGCATGTTGTGGCAAATCATGACGTCTAGGAGTTTTTTCCATATTTTATTTGTTTTCAGCACACCAAAATACATGGAAATTAAATGAAAATAATCAAACAGCTTTTTAGTCGCAGACCTGCGTAATCTTTCCCACACAATGTAAAATAATACAAGGAAGCCCCCTCACCTGCTTGTCTTTCTGCAGGGAGGAGGCGAGCATGCAGATCCCTGGTGATCTGGTGTGATTAGTAAGGTCTGCAGACCTTACTAATGTCTTCGTTTTCGACCCGGAGCTCAGTGAAGAGCTCCGGCAGAAAGGAAGGGAGACAGACCAGCAGGAGCAGCTGCTCCGAGTCAGCCTGACAGGAATTTCCACTCGCCTGCACTGCATTTCCACTCGCCAAATGCAAGTATTACATATAAAAGAATAAAGTAAAACATATTTTTTTTAGGACAAAAGGCTTCTTTTGTTAATAAAGTCCGGTAAAAATAATTTCATTATTTATACAATCCATAAACAAAACCAAAAAATTGTAAATTTTTTCCTACTTTCATTATTTAAAGACATGAGACAATAATTATGATTCTAATACAGAGCTTTGTAAAGTTATTTACAAATTAAATATAGGCTTTTTTCAATGTTGTACCTTTTTATTGTGACACATAGTTAAGGTTATCTTAAAATACTTTACATGCTTGGTTCTTGACAGCCGTTGTTGAATTACAGCTTTGGAAAGGGTTTGCTTACTGTCATTGCCCCACAGTTTTCCACAAGACTTTACTGTGTGAGCCAACCATACATTTTCACTGAATCACGAACACTCAAGACATGGAGGGGGAAATTTATCAATACTGTAGCAGTGAAAATCTAGAGAAGTTGCCCATAGTAACCAATCATCTTCTCTCTCTTCTGTTTATTCAGTTAAGCTTTGAAAATGAAAGCCAGAAAGCGATTGGTTACCATGCCCAGCTGCTGCAGATTTTGTGTGCTCCAGTTTTGATAACCTCCCATCATTGTGCGGTGCTTCTAAACACAAAGTGCACAATGAATATGAACTGATTGCTTTCACATACATATAAAACTTGAAGTACAACTATACCCAAATTTAAAAAGAATAACCAAAAACCACAGGATAAAACACCTTGTAAACAAGATACACTGCACTAAAGAAATAATTGAATATGCATTAACATATACAAACAACTTGTAATCATGCCAGCAATTCTCCCTTCCACCTGCAGGCTGCCAACACTTTTTCAATGCAGCATTGTAATTACTGCTGTAGCATTCTGAATTACGCTGAGGGAGAAGGTCATCATTGTCGGCACTAATAACCCTCGCCCTCCCTGCCAATCAAAACAGGATTCCGCAGGGTACCCCAGTGACACTTCCTTCAGATGCAGAGGACTGTTTGGAATCCTTGGATCCCTCTTCATTACTCTGGCAGTCAAGAAGGGTGATTGCCTGTAGTGGTCTGAGGAAGGAACCAGTGTGTGGCGGGGGAACACAGAAATCCAACACTCCGAGAAGAGTCCAATGCTGAGAAGACGGAAAGTCTTCTGAGCTGGAACAAAGGGAAAGTAGGAGACATGGGCCACCTGTGTGGCAAGTATAATAATTATTCTATTGCAGAAGCCTTGCCTTAAGGATTTTCCATTACCCGGCAGGATTGCTTTAAGGTGCCCATACACCTTACAATTTATCTGCAGATTTTCTGTGGTCAGATGGAAAAAGTGCAACAGATTGGCTCGGGTGGAGATTACTCCATCCACTCAGTTAAGTGTAGATGGAGGAATCTGTTGCGCCGTTTCCATCTGACCACAGAAAATCTGCAGATAAATTGTAAGGTGTGTGGGCAGCTTTAGGCAGAGATGCTAAGCAAGTCAAATACACAGATCTTTCTAGGTGCTAACCTTCAAATCTCTCTACTTGTTACAATACCAATAATATAGAAGAGTGAGCATATAGAAATGTAAAAAGGTAAAAAGTTACTTTAAAGTGTATTTTCACTTTTGAAGCAAAATTGGGATAACACCTATTTAATTGTTACATGCATGTTATGTTACCAACTATAATAAAAATGTTTTTTCTTTTGCAAATGGAATGCTCAATTGGGAAAGAAAAGTATCTATATTGAGTTTTGCTATGGAATGCAAGTGAGGTGGGGAGGTTAATGTTAACATAATTAACACTATCATTGGTAGATCTCATTATTGTTTGTAAACTAGATCTGAACACTGTCTGTCCTAAAAAAGGGTTAAAGATTTGGAAGCATAGTATGTTAATGAGTGGAAGCTCATTAGGACTGCCAGCGTTTGCTGCCACTCTGAATTGAGAAAGAAGCTTGCAAGTGCCTGCTGCATAGACGCATCTACAAAGGTAAGAAATAAAGTGCAAATATACTGAACACTACATTGAAAAAACCATGAGTCTAGGTGGGTTTTGAGGCAATTTCTAAATGAACCTGGACTCATAATGCTTTTCTATGAGTGAATGCACACCTAGACATCCAGCAGCATCTAAGTGCATTAAGTCTAGAAGTGTTTGCCCAAACTAGAAATTTCTGTGTCCCAGGTCTATTTAGCCTGGTTTTACGCAGCTAAACACATGTAAAAGACCAGGAACAACCAAACATAGGAAAAGGTGATCTGAGAAGCATAAAGTTGTTTATGCTTATAAGTAGGGATGCACCGATACCAGTATTGGTACCGATATTGGGCATTTTCACGAATGCTGTTACTCGTAAAAATGCCCCAATACTAAAGGCAGATACCGACGCTTTAAATTTTTACCTAGATTTGGCTGCCATAAGGTCCCAGGCTTGCTGGGGACCTCCCGGCAGCCTTCTGGGGACCTTGCTGCATCTGTTTACAGTGCCAGTTTGCATATCTTCTCCTCCTGAAACTCGGACACTGAGACAAAGCCCCAGGAACAGCAAAGGAAGGAGGCAGGAGGATGCACCCCGACAGTGGCGCCATGCAGCCCCCTCTGAGAAAGGTAAAATACGGGTGGCAGAGATCGGGGGGAAACAGAAATGGAGGGAGTAGAGATTGGGTGGGACTCCTCTGGGTAGGTCCCACATTGCTCTGGGTACAGGAGTTCCGCTCTAGCACTGCTACATTGGATCATGTCTTAAAATCTGCAGATCATTCCTCCTCACCCAGCCATGTTAACAATATTATCTTACTGCAGGGCATTCCTTCTCACCCCAGCCATGGTACCATGTTACCAGGCGCGAGAGTGAGAGAAGAAAATCTGGAGCAGCTGTGCATGGCAACCAAATAGCTTTTATGTTTCATTTTCAAAGCCTTACTGTTAAAACTGAAGAGAGAAGCTGATTGGTTACTAGGAGCAACTGTTCCGGGTTTTGTCTGTTCCAGTTTTGAGAAGTTCCTTCCATTGTATATTTCTTTCCTTGCTAGATGAGAGGAATGTTCACACAAAAAAGGCACAAACAAGGTATAATTTACATGCATACACTAAGTAGTTGTACATATATGAACATGCCAAAGTTACAAAACTGGGATCTGGCATTAAGGTTTGTTTGACCTTCCGTCATTAAAGGGTTAAACAATAAAAGTAGCAAACTGATAATATACAAATTAGGGGAATGACTTATGATAGTATAGCCCAGGTGCAGCCATTATGCTGGTGCAGCATTCTCCCTCTTTTAAGTGTAAATGGCTGCTGCCCGGGATTCTCGCTGTGGGGGATTGTGGGGACTGTAGTCTACAGCCTAGGAATGACTGTACTGAACTGAGGTAACTGGACTTCAACTCCCAGAAGGCTGCGGGGAGGAGTGGCGAAGTGGGCTGGCACGGTGTGGAGAATGCACGCTTAGTCGGGACCGAGTGAGCAGACACATTTAACAGGACTGCTGGCTGAGATACCAGAAGAGGCCAGATCCAATGGTGCTGAATATCAAATACTACCTTGCGAGAGATATCTGGCAAGGGAGAACTCTGTGTATCCTTCTCTGGAGATTGCCGCTTCAGATTGAGGGAGAGACTTACTTCAAATCAGCAAGGGAGAGAGCCATGGGATGGAGAAACGACTGGAGGCCGGGATTAGCACTGAAACTGATACCGGGACACAGCGTGCGGCCGACCTGGAGGACTGCACCACTATCCTCGTGAGGTAGACATCTATGGCATCCAGTCTTCAAACAGAAAATGGTGGATAAAGGCAAGTCAGCTGGAGGAGGCAGGGACCCCTGTCCCCTCGCTGGCCAACTACCAACTCAGCATCAGGACGGGTGAGCGGCCATTGGCCATAACATTACTGTGCTTCAGTTTGCTGAATCAATAGAGTTTGGGCCCCAATGTTGGCTAGCCTGGGACTCTATCTCTACTGGCCAGTAGGGGGTGGAACTGGAAATTTTGGGACTGAGTTGCAGTTCATTCAATGCTATATTTGGTGTGGTATCATATTTTAGATACAGCGCAGTACAGTGGGGTATATTACTCAAGTCAGTCAAAGCTGCATTGTACCCAAGTAATAACGGTGTATTTATTATATATGAATATAGTAGATGCTGTATTTTTGTTAAATCCCCTCTATATTCTGAAATCTTTAATTACTAAAATGTATAAACCTCACAAGGTGTGCTGTAAGTCCAAGAAAGGAGGTCTATCACAGAGGTACGACAGAGGACCAATATATTCTATGCGGCTCCTTAGGGGGTGTGCTACAATATATTATCTTAAAATATAATAACATTGGCGGTACCTGGTTCCCCAGCTGTTCTCTAAAGTCCTTTCCTCCTACCCCTCTTCCTGTTTCAGGGGTTGTTCTGCAGAAGGCATTTTTATGCACATCTGGTGGGACTGTCCATTATTAACCCGCTTTTGGTCTAAGATATTTGCTAAAATACGTGTGCTATTTGGGTTCACCCTATCGCAAAGCCCTCATATTGCTCTTTTTACTGCAGCCAGGAAGGTGGTGAGATCTTGGAAGTCACCCTCACTCTCCCTTAAGATGTTTTTTGATTTAATGTCACAGGTTATGTTTTTTGAGAAACTCACGGCGTCCCAGGCGAACACCCTGGTTAAGTACTCCACTGTCTACGACCCGTGGATCGCTGCCTTTTTTCCATAGGGCTTTGACCAGGTCGCCCTGCTCCTCTGATCACTCACATTTTGTTCCAGTAGTGTCGAGGGGTGGAGAGACCGGCAGCTTTGTGTTGTTTGTCTAACTTCCCTCTTGTTCCGTCTTTTGTGTGTTGCCGTTTTCCCCATTATCCTATTATTTACGTCTGTGTTACTTGAGCTGACCAAATTGCTCTTGACACACACTGTGCACTGTTATATTATTGTTGGCTGGGGCTTTTGCCTTCGCCCTAACATTTCTTGGTGTTTCCCTTTTTGTGTCTGTGTTTAATATGAAAATGTTTTCAATAAAAACCTTATTGCAAAGAAAATATAATAGAATTATATCAAACATATTAAAGGCTGACCTTTCCCTCAGAACTCTCATGGAAACTGTCTACTCGAGCAGCCAAGGTGCATTTGGCAGATACCAATCGAGCTGCTTTCCGATGCAAGTCCTAAAAAAAAGTAAATAGAAGTAGTAAACAAGATGAACATTTGTTACTTGTTAGGTGCAAAGTAGCTGTACTTACTGATGGTAAAGACTGTACAATGTCACTGTGATAGATATAACCAGTATGCGGTAGAACAGTGGTGCTGGAGAATCCCGATAGTGTTTTCCTCTGTGCCCCCAGGAGCATGACATTACAAGCGGGCATCTTTGAAAGATTTGTAAGACCACCAGCTATACCTAAAATAAAACAAGTGGTCAAGGTTTTCTTCTTTCTAAACAGTAGCGGACAACATTAAAGGCTAAGTGCTCGTTTCTGACCATGTTTCATGTTGCACCCATATTTAGGGTATAACATGAAACATGGTTAAATCACAAACCCTCCACTCCCCATCCTTATCTGAATGGTGGCCACTGTGGGAAGACTGGGGAGGAAAAGGAAAATAAGGTATGCAAAGAATAAAAAGTCTTACTATTATCTATAAGTATCTGGTTGTATATTGTCATTACTAAACATTTCTAAAGGTGCATTTCTTGTAATTTCAAAAGGTATGGGTAAAGTTCCTCTTTAAGCTTGCTTTATAGTACAAAAGTAATGACCCTCAGTAAATTTGTGGACATCAGGGACTAGAGCTCTATCTGCTGGCAGCATGAGATAACATGGCATGTTCAAATGCAAAATTTCTCAAAAGAACGAAGACGAAACATTTTTTATGTTTAGTCTCAAACATAAAGTATGTAAAATAAAAAAAAGATATAGTCTCTTTAAAAAGAGAAGGCATATTATCAGCTTAACCAACTTAGTACTGACGTATGTAAATAAACGCCGTTCGCTGTCTGATCTCCTCCCCATTTACTGAAACCGGAAGCAACGAGGGTTACGTCACTTCCAGTTTCACGCAGTCATTTCTCTGGCTGCAGTGGCCAGAGAAGAAGCTTATAAAGTACACCAGCTTTAATAGGGCCAATAGGTGACATCGGACATCTAATAGACTTCTCCCTGCTGAATGAAAACCCGAAACCAACGATTTATTCACTTTCGATTTTTTTTTCTTCTTGCAGGGCAGCCAAAAAACGGTAAACACAAATATACGCTTATGTTCAGCAAAGTAAAAGTCCAAATCTTTTGCACAGATAACGAAACATAAATGTGTCTCACCGACTTGTTGTACAAGTCCCAAACTTGGGGAAATCCCTTCCCAGGAATATTAGTCCTGCAGCACAGTAGCACAGCAACCCAGCAGGCTTCTCTCTCACTAGCCACAGCAGATTCCCCTCTCCTCAACTCCCACACTCCTCTCTGGAGTTGCTGACCTTTTCAATTGCTTCCTGGGTCAGGAAGGTTAACCCTCTGGTGCCCCTTAAGGGAACCACAGCCCAAAGAGTAGCGAAATATATCAGCCTTCAACCACCCAGCCTTGCTGTCCTCTACACTGGGTAAAGAGGCTGGGGAAGAAGCTGATTGCAGCCCATTGAAGCTGATCAAGCTAAGGTGACATTAGGGGTCTAATAGTCTCCTTAACCACTTTCTGGCTAGTGATGGGCATGATGTTCAAGCTGAACATCGGCAGTTTGTGTGGCTGTTCGCCCCGCTGAACGCCCAGCACAAGGTACTGTGCCTCGTGAGCCCTGATTGGCTAAAGTCTTGCACCTGACCTACTTTGCCCAATCAGGCACAGAGAACTGTGAGAGCCATGATTGGGCAAAGTCATGATGACACTGCCCAATCATGGCTCACCTGTTACAACTGTCATACGGGTTATATCATTCATGAGAGAGAGCACAAAAGCAAATATCACATGCAGGATTACCTATGGTTTTAACAACTATATTTATAAAAGTGTACATATTCATAAACAAACTGCGATGATGTAAAATTCATGAATTTCAGTTTTGTATACAGGTAAAACATTACAGATACCAAATATAATGTATAAGGCCAATTTTACATCAGCAATCCTTCCACATAGGCCTGCCGCAGCCACATGTCTCTCCGCTGGTTTTCTCTTTTGACTACACATGCTCATCTAGTCAGCTACAAATCGCTGGTGAGCCCAGGGCTGGCGCTACCGCTAAGCGGGGCCATGAGCACGCATTCAGACGGGCACCGTTCCTTGCGGCCGCTTGGAAAAGCTGTGCGCCCACAAGGAACTGTGCCCGTCTGAGCTGCCTCAGCTTCGTAGCCTCAGAGAGATAGCTCCGCCGCTGCACTGTGAATTGGCGGTTTGATCTCTCTGAGACTTCGGAGCGATGAGGCATCTGCAGCATCCTGTCCTACTGCCTTGAGTTCTACAGTTGCTCGGTGGGAGGCGGGGCGTCTTCTGAGTCCCGGGTTGATCAGGCTGCGGCGCTCTTTGAGCAGGTAAGATGGCTGTGTAGCAATGTGTTTTTTTCCCCTCTCTCACCCTGTCTTCTCTCCTGTCTCTCTCTTTCCTCTCTTCTGTCTTCTCTCCCTTCTCTTCACTTTCACACTGGCCACTTAAAGACACGAATGCATTGCAGCACAATTGAAGACTAAAAGGGGCACATTGGAACACTTGAAGATACAGGGGCACACAAGGGCAAACCTGGAGAAACAGGAAGCACTTGGAGACACGGGGCACACAAGACCACATCATGAGACAAAGGGCATACTTGTAAACACAGGGCACACTTGGAGAAATAGGGCACGATGGGCCGTCGGCACGTTCTGCGCAGTCAATCAGTCATACATATATCAAGAAACATATCAAAGCGCTAAAGGTATAAGTGGTATGAAACTTGGTGCAACCAGGTAATAAAGTGAAATTAGGGTTTAAGCGATCTGGCCTAAAACCCAATACTGAACAATTCGAAAGAAATCTTACATGGGATCATAAAACAAAAGAAAAAATATTAATAAATTCAATTATACTGTGAAAAACAAGATAGTGATTAAAACAGTAAAGGAATTTAACCACTGTGTAAAAACCATCTAATATGTAACGATATATGAACGATCCACACAAAAAAATTATTATAAAAACATTGGAGTACAGTGTTCAATGAGAAAAAACGGTAGAAAACGTGTGCAGAGGAAAAATAATTGTTCATGGTATATATTTCTTAGCGGTGGTCCAACAGCCCCTCTTGGGTGGGTACTCACCAAATGGAGTTAAATCGAAGGCTTTTGGTTAGTGGCACTTGGGCTTGCAATCACGCTTTCAAACTTGGACCCAGTCGTTTCCACTCTAAGACCCAGCAAGGTGAGTGTTTGGTTTTCTCCCTTGTAACGCTAGCTAGCACCAAGTTTCATACCACTTATACCTTTAGCGGTTTGATATATGTTTCTTGACCGCTGAGAGGATTTTTCCATCCTCTTTTAGAGCTGCTTTAGGTCTTAATTAATAATACATATTTTTACTTTAGGCTCTTCTCCAGAAGCGCAGATTATCCATTTCACGGTCATACATATATACCAGGAGAACCACTAAAGGATGAGCTTAATCACAACCAAGGTTACTTGCTAAATGCCAGTGCACATAGAAAAGGCAGATTAGCCCTTTTTTGTAATTTTTGCACCCATGTTATAATCCACATTTTAGGCTTGAAAAGTACTTAGAGAATTATGAGGCGAGTGCTTTTTACTCAGCCTCATAATCTGAGCCGACCTGTGACAATGAAACGGTCACAGGTCGGCTCAGTAGATCGGGAAGTGAGCGAACACATACCGGCGCTCGCTCACTTCTCGATCCTGTCATTGCAGAGAGCCGTGACAGGGGAGTGACTGGATTCTCCCCTCCCCAGCACTGACTGGCGGAACGGGAGGGGGTGGGTACAGCTGGCTCTGCCTCTAGATAGGCAAAGCCAGCTGTCACTCATGCAGCTGGGCCGATCCAGACATAATTGTCGGGATCCGTTTCAGCTGCGGCGTCTCAGTATACTGAGCTTTGGGTAACAGGACGACGCTAGTTTGTGTCCTCCCGTTACCCTTCGGAGAACTATGGGGAAAAGCCCTAACCCCATAGTTCTCCTTTAAAACTCCCAAGCATTATATATTTTCTGAAAGCCAAGACCCTATAGAATAAAATGGTGGCAGAGGCAAATTTTTATGTTGCACGACATTAGCCTAACTTATCAAACCCAAAAGTTTAGTCAAAAATGCACTTTTGCAGCTAAATTTAGTACCCCAAAACACTATCTAAAACCATTTTTTGGTAACATTTAAAAGAAGAGGTTACAATGAGTAATTAGATACCCAACATGCCCAGGTAAAAAATTCTGTGCGTCCGTGAAACTGCGACAGAATTCAGTACCCCAAAAAGTCCATAGACAACGTTTTAAAAGCTCCTACAGGTCATCAGTTTAGAGATACGTGTAAATATTGGCCCTAGAATTATTACTCTCACTCTGGCATGTGCAAGGAAACCCAACATGTGTAGTGCAATCTTTATTTTCGTACATAGGCGCACCCGACGTGTGTTTACGTGACGACGCGGGTGCTCAAGGGGGACTTTTACAAATGTTTTAAAATTTGTACATTTAAATGTATTATTTTTAAAAGTTTTTTTAACTTCACTTTAATTGCCATCACATATCATATGCTATGATAGCATATTGGCATTAACAGGTACTCTTTAAGGTGATGTTGGGGGTCCAAAAGACCCCTACTATCACCTTTACTGGGGGGGGGGGGAGATTGGTGAACGGACGTTTGGTGAACTGAACTTCTCCCTTGCCATATCCTCTCAAATTTTGTATAAGTGTCTAGCAGGATACTAGTTAATTTTTCATTAAGAAGAAATCCATTTTTCTTTTAACCTCCCTTAAAGGGGACGAATGGCTTCTTCCAGGCACAGGCGATAGTCTGTTTAGCTGCCAGCATAACATATACTACCAGTTTATGCTGTAGGTTTGTTATAGAGGGCGGTTTAAAATTTAATAGGACCAGCCAAGGATCTCTCTCAATGTTAACTGAAAGAAGATCGTAAATTAGTTGAAAAACTTTGGCCCAAAATCTAAATTTTGGGCATGTCCACCAAATATGGACATCTCCCCTCGACGCACATCCTCGAAAACAGGTCAGAGTGCGACGAGTGAAGGTGGCTCAGCCTGGAGGGCACCAAATACCATCTGGTCAGAGATTTAAATGCAGTTTCCAGCGAAATTATATTAATAGAGCTAGTGGCTACTGAACTCCAAATTTTATTCCAAAACCTTGGTTGCTTGGTGGAACCCAAATCTTTTTCCCATTTCTGTACATATTTATGACTATCTGGACTTGGTAATCTATTCAAATGGGAATAGAGTAATGAAATAAGTTTAGGAGTATTATGGCAATTCAAGCAAATATTTTCAAAAGTAGTCAATTCCCGTTGAGATGAGTCCCTAGGCAACACCGAGGAGACCCAGTGTCTAAGTTGTAGGTATCTAAAATATTCAGTAGCTGGAGCTTGCAAATTATTCTGAAAGTACGTCTATGGACGAACAGAACCGTCCTCTATCAAATGATGAAGGTACAATACTTTTTTGGAGGTCCACCAGGCAAATCCAGTCCCGGTAGGAATAAAAGGTTTACCCGTCAGGGGAAGGAACGGTAAATGGGGAGACTAAAGTTTACTATAGCATCTCGTACCATCCCATATTTTCAGGATATGTTTCAAAAAGGGGCACATTGTTGTTGGACGTATACTTGGTTAGCCAAGAAATAGCGCTCAAGGCAACCGGATGACATGAATATTATTCTAGGTCTACCCAGATTGGACGATATAAAGTCATATAAAAATTACCTAAAGGGACCATCTGAGCTGCCTGATAATACTTATAAAAATTTGGGAGGTCTAGCCCCCCCTGTCGCTTATGTACATCTATAGTAAATCTAGAAACCCTAGATCGTTTACTACTCCAAACAAAACAAAAAAATGGAAATAATTGATAATATCTTTTGGGATGCAAACCGGTACAGTACGAAATAGATATAGTAATTTTGGTAATATTGACATTTTAATTGCATTCATTTTCCCTATCCATGATAGTTTGTGCCTCGTCCAAGCCTGTATCAATTCCTTCAATTGTCTAAACAAGGGAATATAATTAACTTTATATAGAGATTGATAATTTTTTGAAATATCAAAAGGACTTTAAAATCATGAAAAAGGTTAGGAAGAGAAATATGTGGATTGGTTAATGTTAGTATTATATTATCAGCAAACATAGAGTTTGTATTCTATAGGCCTCTTACCTACTCCCTTTATGTCTCCGTTATTACGGATAAGACAAGCTAAAGGTTCCATAGCTAGGACAAACAGAAGTGGAGACAGGGGGCACCCCTGACGAGTTCCTCCCAAAATGGGGGCGAAATATCATGAAGGTATCGAACCGAGGCAGAAGAACCCCAGTATAAATTCTGTAACCAAGCCAAAAAACTATTGGGGAATCCCCATTTGTTCAAAATATATAAATAAATAATCCCACGGAATAGAATCAAGCGCTTTGTGCAAATCTAGAGATATTAACATGACCGAAATTTTTGAAATATGCATATAGTGTATTAGATGTATAATTTTACGTGCGTTATCTGGTGCTTGTCTACAATAAGAATGGGCTAAAATTGATTTATACGCGTGGCTAATATTTTTGAAAGTAATTTAATGTCTACATTCAATAAAAGAAATTGGTCTGTAATTATGAGGGTCTAAACCCTTGGTTCTCAACTGGTGGGTCGTGACCCAAAAGTGGATCGCGACCCTGTGTGCAGTGGGTCGCCCCATGCCTTCTACTTTTCTGGGTGAGAGGTTCCTCTGCCTCCCCCTAGCACAGCACTGTCAGTTCTTGTGCCAAGCAACCATTCAAAATCTGCTGCCCGGCGCTGAGTGTAAGCTTGAGTTGGGATGGGGCTTTGGCTGCGAGGGAGCTCCATACATACATGCATTGCTTACAGCTCCCTTACGTGCCCTGTAGAAGTGCCTGCACCGGAGTGACGTCGCATTCTGGCTCCCGGCACCTCAAGGCACACAAGGGAGCTGTACAAGCAATGAACATATGGATGGAGCTCCATCACAACACAGCAGCCCACACTGGACCCCAGACTGAGGATCCAATCCAGTTCTTGTAAGGTAGGGAGGCTGGGTGGGGATGTGTGTGAGAATGGGTCTGTGGTTGTGCATGCATGTCAGTGTTTTTGAGGGCCCGTTTACACTAGCACAGTGCCATTAACACACTGTACCATGCAGTCGCACCTACCGTGCATTTTGGTGTGGGAGGTGTGTTGCATTGCCATTCATTTTAATGGTACCCCAAATGCACCTCCCAACCCACAGTTAGTACACCGGAACGCGCGGTTCCTAATGCGTGCGTTTCATTGCAGTGCGACTTGGGGCGCGACTCAATGACCGAGGACAAATGTGGGTCCTGAGGTTACACAGGTTGAGAACCACTGGTCTAAACTATCCTTCCTCGCTTTCGGGATCATCACTATGTGGGCTAAAAGAGAGGAAGGATGAAGTCCAGAACCTTCTTTCAAGTGATGAAATTGTGCCGCTAAGTGGGGTGCCAAACTATTTTAAATCTTTTTTTAATATAAAGCTGAAAACCCATCAGGGCCTGGTGTCTATGTGTCTTCAGAGAACTAATAGATTGTATTATTTCAGAAATCGTGATGTCTGCATCCATTATAGATATCATATGTTCGGTTAGAGAAGGTAATAACACTTTTTACAATACTCGATTTGCAAAAATGAGATTGAAACCCAGAAGTTTTACCATATATCCGAGGAAGAAAAGAAGTACATCTGGAAACAATAGTAGCAGGGTTAGCTGTAATTGAACCATCCGACAAACGAAGTCTAATTGGATTTGGCGTCCTTGGTTTTGCTTTCAACATATTTGCCATCATTGACCCAAATTTATTTGCGCATGCATAAAACATGCGTTTAGACCATCGGATCTGTTTCTCAGCCTCATCGTTTAGTAAAAGATTAATCTCTGTTTTAACCTTTCTGATAGATGCCCTAAGATTGATTCTCCATTCAGACTCCAAACTCTTCAACTTAGGTCAAAAATCTTATTTCTCTCTCTCTCTTCCTTCTTGAGGCCAGACCGATAAGCTCTCCTCGCATAACTAACTTGTGGGTTTCCCACAGGGATATGGGGGATGAAACCGAACCTTAATTTTCCCTGGGAGGAGGAAAGAGATATTTGTATCTGTTGTGCAGATCCGGTAAAAGTAAGGAGAGAATCATTCAATCTCCAATTAAATTTAGGAGAAATAGGGGAGAAGGAGGCACAATTTATCAAAAGAGGAGAGAGGTCTGACCAACTTATTGAGAGAATACGTGCCCTGATAATTGAAGATAAAAAATGAGGGTGTGTGAAAATGTGGTCTATACGAGAGGAACTTTTGGGAGGACAAGAGCAATGAGTATAATCTCGAGTTGTAGGGTTTTTTCCCTCCAAATATCAAACAAATTTTGTTCAAATAACATTGTGCGAAAAAGAGTGGAGTGAATAGAATTGGAAAGTACCGGTCGGGATTGCAATCTATCCAATTTACTATCCAACACCAGATTGGAGTCTCCCATCATCAACAAAGTGCCTTGTGAATGCTTTTCAACTACTCCTAAAAACGTGTTTGTCTAGTGTTCGGAGCGTAATATGTAGCAAACGTTACTATAGTATCCAAAATATTGCCTCTTAAAATTAAGTATCTCCTTGCTGGATCAGCTATCTCCAAATAACAAAAGAATGGTGTATTTTTATGAAATGCTATCAACACTCCTCTCTTTTCTAGAAAGTTAGCTTGAAAAATTTGAGAATAATTATTATCTATATATATTTGTTTAACCACTCGCCGTCCGCCCGTAGTAAAAAAACGGACGACGGCACTGCAGCATTTGCGGGTTGCCGTCTCCAGACGGCAATTTTTTTTCTGCTCACACGCGCCCCCTAGCGGGCACGCACGGGCAGAAAAGACCCGACACCGGGTGTTTCACATATAGGCGATTAGCGGCTCCATAGCCCACCGATCGTCTATCTGTGCTCGTTCGCGTCCGTCCCCCCTCTGCTTCATCAGCTTCTTTTGGGGTCCACAGGTGACATTAGGGGTCCTAGAGACCCCTAATGTCTCCATAAAGGAGGACCTGTCAGTGTGCCTTTGCTATTATATAGGGGGGATTGTTATCCCCCTATATAATAGCAATAACAATAAGTGCAAAAAAGTAAATATAAATAAAAAAAAATAAAAGTAACATAAAAAAATAAAATAAAAATAAAAGTCACATATAAAAAAAAGGTGAAAAAAAACCCCCAAAATGTTTAAATCCCCCACGTTTACGCGCCTATAAACGTAAATACACGTCCGGTGCCCCAGCACGCAAAAATTACAATTGCGCTACACATGTTACATATCGCCGCGAACGTCGCAGTGAGAGCAATCATTTTAGGGCCATCAATCACTGATAACACTTCTGCTGCTCCATCACTTTTACCTTCTCTTTTACTCCCCTCTCTCCCTTCCCTTCTATACCTGGGAGCCTGGCCTCCCCTACTACGGGTTGGATGGATCCGTTACGCTTAACCACCTTCAATCTTAGAGGACTTAGCGTCCCTGAGAAGAGATCCAGGCTCTTGGTGGTCCTGAAGAAAAAGGGTTCTCACGTGGGTTTCCTCCAGGAGACCCACTTTAAAATTGACAAAGTCCCGAAACTACAGAACAGAGACTTCCCGATATCTTACCACTGCCCGTCTCCCATTGCCAGGTCCAGGGGTGTCAGTGTCTTACTGTCCAGATTGGTGGCGTGGACCTTCAGGGACCTCAAATCTGACCCGGAGGGTAGATTCATATTTGTGAAAGGTTTGGTGGGAGATAAACTAGTTACACTGGTTAATTTATACCTTCCCAACTCGGACCACATCTCCTTCCTCCAATGTGTACTCCCGCTCTTACTTGAATTCGAGGAGGGTCTGTTGGTCGTTGGGGGGGGGGGTTTAATTTTAGCCTCGATCCTCTACTAATTGCATCTAGAGCAGCCTCCCACCTCTCATACTCAGGCCTTAAAAAACTGAAATCAGAACTTCACCTCCTCCAACTAACAGATGTGTGGCGCTTCCTACACCCGCAGACCCGTGACTACACGTTCTATTCCTCTGTTCACAACACATACTCCCGATTGGATTATTTTTTTCTGTCCGACCATGCTTTGGTGCAAATGGAGCTGGAATTGATCCCTTATGCTCCTAGAAGCCCCTCGTGGCGTCTGAACGACTCACTGTTGCAAGACCCGGTGATTAGATCAGAGTTAGAATCCACGATCTCATCCTACTTCTCCGACAATTGCTCCTCCACCATGGCACCCCCGTTGGTGTAGGAGGCGCATAAGTGTGTCGTGAGGGGCATTTTGATCAGGCATGGCGCCCGCAGGAAAAGGGAGAAGTCTGCTAGGGTGGCCCAGCTTTTCGCTAAAAACTCCACACTCTGGAGGCGGCGCATAAAAAATCTTTTGCGGCTACACACCTTCAGAAGTTAAGCCTGCTCAGAACAGAACTCAATGAGCTTCTCCTATCCAACGTGCGTCAGAGTCTCTTACAGGGCCGCCATACCATGTACGAGCTTTCCAACAAGCCGGGTAGGACCCAGCATCGGCCTTACGGGGCCCTCGCTCCACGACGTTTATACCTCACGTCCAACACAGGAGTTAGACTGACATCCTCTGCAGCCATGGCCCAAGAATTCCTGTCCTTCTATAGCTCACTCTATAACCTTCACACAGAGACAGATAGGCCTCCACCCTCCAGGGATGACACAACCTTCTCCCGATACATCAGCGAGTCCCAGATGCCCGCTCAGCTTGAGGCCCCGATCTCTTCAGCGGATTACGACCTTGCACTCACAGGCTAAAACGGGTAAGGCTATACCTTACCATACTACAGGACCTTCGCTCACCTTCTCTCCCCTCACTTCCTGACCACGTTCAATTCCATCATCTCGGGCTCTTCCCTTCCAGGGGACACCTTACGAGCCCACATAGCGGTCATACCCAAACCTGACAAGGACCCGTCGCAGTGCGGCAGCTACCGCCGGATAGCCCTTCTCAACCTTGACCTGAAGCTCTTCGCTAAGATATTGGCCAATAGACTACTTCCTCACAACCCTGACCTCGTACACTTGGATCAGGTGGGTTTTGTTCTGGGACGGGAGCCGAGGGACAACACTACCAGAGTGATTAATGCAATCCACCACGCCCGCTCCACCCTGTCACCCTTAATGTTGTTGTCCACAGATGCAGAGAAGGCATTTGACAGGGTGGAGTGGCGCTTTCTTCGGGCCACCCTGCACCACATAGGCTTGGGCCCCGGCATGCTGCAATGGATCTCTGCGCTCTACTCACCCCCGTCGGCTGCTATCCGTGTGAATGAGACCCGATCAGATTTCTTTCCCATCTCCAATGGTACGAGGCATGGGATGCCCTCTCTCCCCGCTCATTTTTGTCCTCACCCTGGAACCCTTTCTATGTCGCATACGTTCCCTACCTTACTTCCACGGCCTATTGAAAAGGACCCCGGTACCTCCCTCCCCACCCTTCTGCGTGAACTAGAGTCTTACTCTTCCCTCTCAAATTTAAAAATCAATTTCTCCAAGTCTGCGACCCTCAATGTCTCCCTCCCACGGGCGGAGCTGGAGTACTTACAGTCGTCTCTCCCCTTTGCCTGGTCGACCGACGCCCTGAAGTATCTGGGCTCCTATGTAGCTGCGGACTGCACCCGACTATACGACCTTAACTTTGCCCCATTGCTGCAGAAGACCAGACAGGACCTCCTATCCTGGCACTCCTTATCACAATCTTGGTTTGGCCGGTGCAATGCCATCAAAATGACAATCCTTCCGAGGATACTATACCTGTTTCAGGCCCTCCCTATCCCCCCGATATTTTTTTGCCGCCTGCGCCAAATGTTTACTGCTTTTCTGTGGTCCCAGGCTCCATTTAGAATCCGGTATGACACTGTTACTCTTCCCAACCGTTACTCTTCCCAAGAACAGGGGGGGCATAGGACTTCCGGACATGGCCAAATACCACAAAGCGACCGTACTCGCACGTGTTCTGGACTGGTGTTACCACCGGCAGACCAAGCAATGGGTCAGCATGGAGGGGGAAGATGCCAACTTCGTAATGGAGGGACTGCCATGGCTCTCCTCACCTTTGGCTCCTGCGGTACATCTTCACCCTACCATCGCACCCACGCTTGTACAGGTTAGGTCGCTCTTTCGCTCCTCCGACCTCTCCCCTTTCCCGTCGCCCATGACCCCAGTACATGACCCCTCCCTCCGGGGGTGGACGACCCCCGATTCTGTCGCCTTCGAGACGCCAATAAGTTTCGGATTTGCGATATGCGTTCGTCCAATGGTTAACAGCCAGTGACCTCGGTCAACTAATGGACCCTCCGTTAGACTGCTGGGGAACCCTTCAATTGAGACATTTCTTGCTCTCTATCCCCAATTCCCAGCAGCTCTTCCGACCCACTGACTCCCTTCTAGCAGCTATGTAAAGAGGGACAGCCCAATCGCCATGCAATATCTGCACTGTACTCTATGCTGATATTCTCTCCCCCCCACCCCCCGGAATTTTATCTGTCCTTCTTGACAAAATGGGAAAAGGAGCTGAATACTACCCTCACGCCTACCCAAAAGGACCGAATACTCTACTTTGTGCATCACTCCTCTATCGCGTGCAGGACCCAAGAACTCGGGTACAAAATAGTATCTTGTTGGTACAGAGTCCCGACGGTCCTACATTCCATGTTCCCCAAGTATCCTCCATGTGTTGGTGTCGGAATGCACCGGGTACTTTGTTACACACATTCTGGTCCTGCCCTAAGCTGCTGCCTTTCTGGAGTGGGGTGACCGGAATCCTAAAGGGCCTGGTAATGGCGGATCGGACGGACGATCCCTTGGCCTGTCTGTTACACTTGAATGACATGTCCATTGCAAAATACAAGAAGTCTCTGACTAGGCACCTCCTTAATGCAGCCCGATTGTGCATCCCATTGTTATGGAAACAAACTTGTTGTCCCAGTCTCTCTCTATGGTTCTCCAAGATTAACAAGCTTTACCTGATGGAGGACATGACTTCCACGTTCCGAAACACTGAGGAAATCTTCAGGTAAACCTGGATGCCATGGGTTGCTTATCGAGCCATGGACGCCTACCTAGGGGTGATGTCCTCCACCTCCGTCTAAATCTCTAACCAGCCAGGATTCCCGAGGCTTGTCGTACACGTATCAGACCCATCACCTTTCCGTCTCTCACTGGACCTCTTTCTCCTCTTCCCTCTTTCTCCTCTTCCGAGTCAACCCCCCCACCCCTTCCCCCTTCCATTTGTTGCCCTGATGTTTGTGTGCCCCCCTCCCTCTCCCCCTTTACTTTGTTGCTATGCCTGAACCACATATTATCTTGTCTCGCTATCCGATGCGAGGGGGCAACACAGATCAATACACGTATGACTTATTTTTCCTGTTTTTTTTATAAGCTACCTTAGATGATATAGGAGTAGCACGATGTGTTTATCTCCAAGCACTGTTGGATAAGCAGGCTATCACGAAATGTTTATAAACCGTGATGTGCCCGTCGGGCTGTTTTCGCCCTACGACGATTGCCCTTTTACCACGGGCAACTCACTACTGCTATAAAACTTGAAATAGGACTGTTTTACACCTTTATAGGTTTTCCTTGTATCGTGTATTTACACAATAAAGCTGACGTTTGATTTAAAAAAAATAAATAGCTACAGACCTCTAAACTTCGTGTGGCCTTCAGATTGGCACAACAGTGCGTAGAGAGCTTCATGGAATGGGTTTCCATGGCCGAGCAGCTGCATCCAAACCTTACATCACCAAGTGCAATGCAGTGGTGTAAAGCACGCCACCACTGGACTCTAGAGCAGTGGAGACGTGTCCTCTGGAGTGACGAATCACGCATCTCTGTCATTATGGTATGGGATTGTTTTTCAGGGGTTGGGCTTGGCCCCTTACACGTTCCAGTGTAGAGAACTCTTAAGGCATCAGCATACCAAGACATTTTGGACAATTTCATGCTCTCAACTTTGTGGGAACAGTTTGGGGATGGCCCCTTCCAGTTCCAACATGACTGCACACCAGTGCACAAAGCAAGGTCCATAAAGACATGGATGAGCGAGTTTGGGGTGGAGGATTTTGACTGGCCTGAGTCCTGATCTCAAACTGGTAGAACACCTTTGGGATGAATTAGAACAGAGACTGCGAGCCAGGCCTTCTGATACCTGACCTCACAAATGCGCTTTTGGAGGAATGGTCAAACTTTCCCATAGATACACTCCTAAGCCTTGTGGACAGCCTTCCCGGAAGAGTTAAAGCTGTTATAGCTGCAAAGGGTGGGCCAACTCAATATTAAACCCTACGGACTAAGACTGGGATGTCTTTGTATATATATATAGATATAGATATATATCTATATCTATATATCTATATCTATATCTATATATATATGTATGTATATATGTAATGTATATGTGTAATATATATGTAACATATACACACACACACACACATATACTGTATGTACACATACTACCGGTCAAACGTTTTACAACACCCCCATTTTTCCAGCTTTGATTGAAATTTACACAGTTTAATGTCCCATATGTGCTCTGCAAATAAAGCACAGAACAAACAGACAATTTTACTTCCAAGATTAATTCTGGAATTATCTTCAACAAAATGTAATCTTAATTTTTGACTCATCAAAGTAGCCACCTTTTCCAGATGTAACAGCCTAACACACTTGTGGCATTCTTTCTACAATGGAAATAATGTTCGAAAAGTTCTTCCCAACACTATTGCAGACGTTCCCACAAATGTGTTGCCCTTGCAGGTTGCTTTGCTTTCACCCTTTTGCCCAGTTCATCCCAAACCAGCTCAATGGGGTATAAGTCTTAAGACTGTGTGCCATTCCATGATTTGAAGCTTACCATCTTGTTTTTTTCTTTCTTCTAAAAAGGTAGTTCTGAGTATGTTTTGGGTCATTATTTTGCAGTAGGATGAACCCCTAACCAACTAGGCATACAATAGAGGGTACTGCATGGCACTGCAAAATGCTGTGGTAGTAGTTTTGGTTCAGGGTGCCACTCACTCTTTGCTAATCGCCAACTCTGTATCCAACAAAAGAGCCCCAGACCATCACGCTTCCTCCTCCATGTTTGATAGTTGGTGTCACACCGAGGAACCAACCTTTCGCCTATTCGACGTCTGTTTCAACACTGCTATTATACAGACAGAGGGCTTGTGAGTGGTTAACAAAAGTTGGGACACCTATAGAAATTGTTAGCATAAACTTTTAAGGCATAATTTATTTACACTGCTGGGGAACAACTGAGTTGTTAACCCGTTACTTCTTCCCTGCAAAAGGCCTTTTTTTTACATAATTCTGAAATGTACATTTTTCCGTTTTTCTTAACCTAAATTTTTTTTTTTTTTTACTTCTGGCAGTTTGCTGCTTACCTTTGTACCATTTCAGGTTATTCACTGAACTTCAGCTTACATTTAAAAAAAAAAATGGGAGTGTTCTAAAACTTTTGACCGGTAGTGTATGTCCCTATGAACTTTAAAAGTATTCTACAACAAACAGATATCCAATTTGAGTCTGTTCCTTACCCATAATTTTGGCAGCAGTAGAAGCTCCAACGATGACTGATAGATTGGGAGCAATGAATGACATACGAGACTCTACATACTCATAGATTCTATGTTTCGACTGATTGAGCTCCAGTGCCATGTCACATGCCTCTTCAATACGCTCCAATTCTTCTTCAGTCAGCTGCTGCCTATACAACAGAGACAAATGCAATCAGAGCAAGTTTTACATTCTAAAACAGTATACTGTATACAATAAACATAAATGCGAAGATGCATGGAATTACCCTTGTGTGGTGGAGGCAGTAACACTAACAACCATTATAGTTGCATTGGTCAGGATTTGCTGAAGGTTCTCATTGTTCTTGCATTTAGCCAAACAGTTTCCTAATTCCTGCAATTCAAAACATTTTAAAGAAATGTAACTCCTTAAGGAGCAGATGCTTACCCCAAAATAACAAAAACAGAAAACGGCAGACACAATCTTCTTATGCATCAAAACAGAATTGCAGATTTACTCTTGCAGATTTACTTAGTCTGTCCTCATTCATCAACATATGTCTTCTGTATAGGAATCTGAAAGTGTGAATCTGCTTGGTAGCTGGGATCAACACAGATAACTCATTAAATTACACATTGATTCCTCTGATGCTACATAGAAAACCATGAATAACTTGACCCGAAAGGTCCCTAGCATCTACGTCCTACAGACACCAGATATTAAAATATAACTAAACCTTTTTTTTTGCTAGCAAGCAGTAAACATATGCAAAAACATTGAAAAAAAAAAAAGTTACCAAACAGGTTATTACTTACCTGGGTCTCCGCAGCTCGCTCCCGTCCGAAGATTTTTGTGCGGCCGTGAAGGTTCACAGAGCGGGCGCATGCACAGTAGAGATCTTCGGCTGGGAGAAGAGGGGAGACACAGGGTAAGCCAATGCACACAGCCCGGCAGTGTGCACACGCACAGACACCGTGGGACACAGAAGACACCCCTGGAGGTGCTAACAGACAGACAGTCCACCAGGTGTCTGATCACGGCTGAGTACTAGGGCATCCTGGTCCAGTTGAGGGACATGCTGATCACCAGGATTCCCTCCATCTTGATCCTGCAAAGGAGGGAAGGTCTAGATCAGTTTAAACTGATCATATGGCGACACCAAGCCATCCACCGCACAGGATAGTGGACCCCAGATTCTGGTGACAAACCTGCCCAGCTTGTTTTTTGCCCTAGGCATTCCCACCTGCGATAAAATTTAAAATACCCATGGATGGGGGGCCCACTCTCCAGGATCCAAACGCTGATGACTACGGTAACACACCTGACAATTTTTCATGCCTGGAATGTGCACAGCAGGTAGGGTCAGAACGTGATGTACTGCCCAAGTCAAAACCAGGTTGGCTTCTCTCAGAGACCTATAACTTCTGGAGCCTCTTCATTGGTCGCTGTTGCATAGGGAACTTGGTTGAAGGTGGCTACTATCAAGCCCAGAACTTTTATGCAAAAGCAGATAGTGGGATGCTTCCTGGACCACAGGGTGTGAACATAGGAACAGAGCGACAGCAATTTTTACTGTGGCAGGAAGACCCTGGACAGGGTTGTATCCTAGACCAGAACCAGGTAATTCAAGCAATGGGAAGGTTCCTGCACTGATTTCCGGAGGTTCAGGATCCCAAATTCAGTAGGGTCTGTTTTATCAGGCCAGATGCCTACTGTTGCCTAAGGAGCAGGTCAATCCCTTAGGAGCGGAGCATGTTCAACACCTTATAACTCAGGAATAGCAGCATATCAACAGTTCAGGGCTTTCAGCCAGTATATAGAACCTAAGTGTGGGAAATGTATCACAGGTAGTCACTGTACGAATTAATTTAGATAATACTTATTTGCGTTTGGGAAATGTTTCGCAGATAATCTCCTTGATAGTAGAATAGGATAACAAGTACTTGTATTTGGGAAGTATAACAGTCACTTTGAAAATAGAATCGTATTACAAGTACTTGCATTTGAGAAGAGTTCCACAGACAGTCCCCTCTGTAAACCAGATCAATTTCCAGGTAGACTTGGTGTAAGTCGTTAGCATAGGCCTGCAATCTCGTTAGTATGAGGTACAGCCCATCCCTTACATGTTGACAGGTTGGTGTGTGGAGAGATGCGCCAGTGAATCACAATGGTGATTCAGGGTGAAAGTCAAGTTAGTTCCAATTGCTGAAAGGGGGGAGATCTCTGATGAAAGTGCCAGGAAGCAGGCAAGGATTAGCACAGTGTAGGTTCCCTTAAGAGAGAGAGCTGTCTGAGGGAATCAGAGGAGAGTTCAGCATGTGGGCTTGTAGCATTGGCTAACAAGATGCTGAACCCAGGTGTTGGCAATGTCTAGCGCCCACAGTGCCGAGAAGTCTGAAAGACATCTTCCCACTTGTAAAATGGGGGCATCCCTTACTGCAAAGAGTGCTTACTCCCGGCCTTAGTGGCCTTGGAGGTCCAGGCCTTGCAGTACTGCACACCCTGTTTGGATTTGGAAGCCAAAGCTTAAGAAGGATGAAAGGAAATTTTCTTAAGGGAGGGAATGGAAGAATTAGATATTGAAGTCCTAAGCTTCTTCTGAGGCAAGACGGTGTTTTTCCGCTCCCCGACTTTGATGTATGGATCCAAGGATTCTCCAAAGAGGCATCCTTTCTAGATGTTTCTTCCAAGGGAGGTCCACCAACAATACTTCAGCCAAAGGGTCCACCGCATGTGGACCAACAGAAGTCCTCCTAGAAATTTAGTGGAAAATATCTTCTACGTGTCTTCCATGTAGTAGCACAGGGCCACAGGAAATAGCTCCAGCCATTTACAAACTTCAGGATCAGTTAAGATAGATTCACGGTCCCATGCCATAGCCTTGGACCAGATCGACTGATTCTAAGATGCTGCTATAGAGGCAAATTACATTTGCATGGCCTGATCAGATAGGACAAACAAGGCCTTAAAGAGGGCTTCTAACCTCTTGCCTGTGTGGCTCTTGAAAACGGGGATATCCTCTACAGGGGCTTTAAGGATCTTGTTCAGGCTAGAAATGTCAGGGTCCATGGTAAGGTCTTCACTCTTTAAAAAAGCTATCTTTAATAGAATACTGCTGGGCAAACCATTTAAGAGGAGAGGACAGATTCTCAGGGTGATCACAGTAAAACATACAACGCAGGCAGTAAAAGAAGGTGAACAGGAAAATAGTTAGTACATTTGGGCATTTGTAAGGACCCCAAACTCATAACCTTTGTAAGGGTCGACACAGGCAGGTCTAACTGCAAACAAGTGCAGACTGCATCCACAAGGACAGAAATTGTGTCCTTTAGCATTTGGAGAAGTTAGGTGACTGGTCCTCTTCTTGAGAAGACTTATGGGAACTGGAAAGAGTTCCTTCATCTGGATGTGAAAACGCAGGCAGAGAATAGTCAGAGGCCTTTAAGGCAAGAAGAATCAAACAGATCAGCCATCAGAGGGGTCTGTTAGACCCCTGTCACCTTTCTACTCCATGGAAGGTAAGTAAGCACAGGTTGCACTTACCCAGCTTCTTAATAAAATTACTTCCATCAGCAGCTCTGAAACCTGAAGTGATGAATTAATTGTGGCTTCCAGGTTCATTCACAGGAGAGGAGATCAGTGAACATACGATTTGCTGGTCTTTCTCCCATCTTGCCACCGACACCTGGCAAGGCTGTCCCGAGCCTGCAGAAAAGAGAGCAGAGCCCAGGATGCATGGTAGGGAGGGCGGAGCGCATATTCTGGAGGCTGTGGAAGAGTTTGGGCAGCCGTACTGCTTGCTTTTGATTTAGGACAGGAGTGAAAACAGTGTACATTACAGTTTTCGGTACAGCTTGCCCACCCCCCTAAAGCTGACTTGCTCTACTGTGTTTTTAAACAAATGTGTACAAACTGAAAAATAGACATTATGTTGTCCTATGCTGTGCATATAAAACATACACTTCACCTACCTTTACTGTTCTGATATAGTCCAAAGCATTGGGAACCAAAGATTCTAACTCGGGAAACCTTTTAGAGTATTTGTCCCTAATAAATTTGTGAATGATATCTGTAGAAACATTACACATTCATTATATGGTGAAAATTAAGCCACAGTTTACAGCATACACAGTGATATAACCCTATAAAAAAATTAAATTCCCAGCGTTGCAGAATGTATACACATAAATATAACCTGTGATGGATTATAATTCCACAGTGTTGAAAAACCTTTTGTTTTCTTATATTTGGAAATTAAGAGTCTGAGCACTGTACTGGTCACAATGCAAAACATGCATCCATATAACTAGCTTGCCAATATCCTCCAACCCTCATACTAGGTGGTCTACAATAAAAGTTAGTGTTTTAAATGAATATATCTCCTGGAATTTATTGCATAATATGGATATCTCGCAGTGCAATTCAGATAACGTGCTCCCTGGTTAAGATACATTATAAGGTCCCTACCAGAGTCCTAAAAAACACACGCAAACACACTCCCAAGACCAATGGTTAATAAAAGCCAATTATCTGCCAGTAAATATTGGTCTTTAGAGAAGAAACTGGAGTAGTAACTAAACATCCATGTCGGATTTAGTGGCATCTGAGCAAAGTAACCATCTAAATGCATAGGACTCTTATGAGTTTGCAAAACTGAAAGCACTGATTGTAGTGATAAAAGGTGTATAAATATATATAAAACATAGCATGTAGTGTTTATAGGATTCCAGAAACAGATGAACAGGGACAGTCCAACAGAGTATATACCAAATAATAAGAAATGTAAGGCCCTTTAAGTCCCTTTCTATGTTTATCTAGATCTCAGATGATAAACGCTCCAAAGGATATAGACACTCCATCCACTCGGCATATATTTCCAATCTATAGATTTTAGATTGTAAACCCTCACAGGCAGGGCCTTCCTTACCATCTGGTCTTGAATTGTATTGTAATGTCTTCCTCATATTGTAAAGTGCTGCGCAAACTGTTGGCGCTATATAAATCCTGTATAATAATATAAAAATATATGCATATCTGCATCTCTCTTCATATCTCCAATTGCCCCCCAGACACTTTTAACCTTTGGCTTCATATACAGTTTGCGGTCATTCAGGGCCGGCCTTAGGGGTGTGCGAGCAGTGCGGCCGCACAGGGCGCCATGGCAACAAGGGCGCCGTGCGGCCTTAAAGCATGACATGTTTGGTGTCTATTTACCCGACGTGACCCCGCTTTTTATATTTTACCAAAAATATGGGTAATAAATGGGCGTAGTTACTAGGGGTGTGGTCACTAAAGGGTGTGGCCACTGAGGGGTGTGGTCACTGAGGGGCGCTGTAAAGCTTTCTCGCACAGGGCGCCTAAAGACCTAAGGCCGGCCCTGCGGTCATTCATGAACACTGAAAGGATTTCTGACCGACTGGCTGGCTGCTCTGATGATCCCTTTGAAGTTACATCAATTGAAATAATTACATGTGTACATCCTCCATCAAGTGGCAGCTAGCTAAACAGGTTTCTTTTGACAAAAAAAAAAACACTTTACAGCTGTGTATAGTCAACACCACCCTCAAAAACAGTTTTATCACAGGCCCATCTGGTCAGGAAGTTTACCACAATAAAGACCTAGTTAGCATAAGACTAAAATGTGTTAAAGAACTCCTCCAGGGAATTTTTTTAATAACTCATGCAGTGGGTCTATCCCTGCACTGCAAGGGTTAACTGCTAGTTTGTGTCTAGGTGCTAAAATAACAAAGATATCCTCACCCCAAGCTCCAAGCCAGCCATCTGTCAGAGCACTCCATCCAGCCCGTCTCCTCCTCCTGCAGCATTGCAATCTTCAGCGCCCTCACGACTATGCAATATGTATAGATGTGAT
Source organism: Nanorana parkeri (assembly GCF_000935625.1). Classification (NCBI taxonomy): domain Eukaryota; kingdom Metazoa; phylum Chordata; class Amphibia; order Anura; family Dicroglossidae; genus Nanorana; species Nanorana parkeri. The sequence continues at coordinate 60,701 of NW_017307661.1, read as the reverse complement.
GATTGGAAGGACCGGTCTAGGAAGAAGCCAGCTCAGAGCATTGGGTGAGTATAACTGTTATTTTTGTCCTTAGACACAAACGAGCACTTAGCACTTGCAGTGTGGGGGTAGCTCTGCTGCGGGGTTAATAAAAAAAATCCCTGGAGTTATTCTGGCTAATGTTATTTAAAGAAGATTTTCCTCCAACACAAAAGCATACTTGCTAAATATATCTTGCAGACATACTTCAATTATAACTTGCTGATTTGTATGTTTTAGGATAAAATGTAACATTTTGTTAATTTCGAAAAAACAAAACAAAAAGTAAAATATACAAAATAAAACACATACATTGTTTGTTCACTTCTCCTGCCTTCTCCAAACTCTTCACCCTTTTGTGAATAACCCCCCAGTGTGTTTCTTTAGTGCTACGACTGTGCTGTTTTATGCCGCAAAAATTTACATTTGTGCTGCTTTTATTTTAAAGATAATAGCAATTGTTTGTTTCAAGATGATGACATCACCAGCCCCCCTACAACAGCCAAAAGACTTGAAACTCGCTGGATGGTTAGTGCTACGTTTGTGCCATTTAAATCTCCATTCTATCTCCTTTTGTTTTTGAGTTATTAACCATTTATTCAAAAGGTCTCCCAGCCACCCACAACAGCCAAAAGGCACTAAACCGGGACAGCCCGAATATGTAGCCTCATATTATTTTGCATTGCTGTATAAAGTATTGCTGAGATTTGTAGTTCTCTATAGCTGATAGTATTATTCTGCAGTGCTTTACAATGTATTGCTGGGATTTGTAGTCCTCTGTAGTTAGTGGTAATCTGCATTGGTGTATAATTTATTGTTTGTAGTCCTCTATAGCTAGTGATATTCTGAATTTCTGTGTAATGTTTTAGTGGGATTTGTAGTCCTCTGTAGTTAGTGGTAATCTGCATTGGTGTATCATTTATTGCTGGGATTTGTAGTCCTCTATAGCTAGTGATATTCTGAATTTCTGTGTAATGTTTTACTGGGATTTGTAGTGCGGCTCCAGGAGGGCAAGTGTAAGATCTCAGGCGGTCAGTGCGGGCGCCAGGGGGAGGTCAGAGACTGGTGACTGCAGCACTCTGCTCAGGCACATCAGAGGGCCCTCTGATATGCCTGAATAGAGGGCCGTGGCTGTATGGCCAGCTCGCCCGACCGCAATCCATGACAGCTCGGCCTGGCCGGCGGCCACGATCCGGGACAGCTCAGCCACGAACCTGGAAAGGGCGGCCGCGAACCAGGACAGCTCGGCGCGGCCGGCTCATCTGGCCGGGCCTATTTGCAGGTGCAGGCCTGGATTGGGAGCTCCACCTGCCCCATGTTAATCCGGCCCTGCCTACAACAGCCAAAACACGGGCTGGCTGGTTAATGCCATGTTTGTGCTGGTTTGTGCAGTTTAAGCAAAACAAATGGCAAACGCACTCATCAATTCGTTACCAGCTTTACAGCAAGGTGCACACGGAAGGGCTTCAAACAGTAAAAAGTTTTCCAGCACACTCCACCAGCCAGCATGCAAAAAAACCTGTCTAACCACTAAGGTTAAAAGCAGAGGTTTAGATACATGTCTTCTGCAGAAAATGTGAAAGCCGCACAGCCACGTCAAGGCACCTCCATATGGTGCGGTCCTAACTCTAAACTATGAGAGTCTCCTTCTTGGAGCACACGTGGCAAAAGATTAAAAATTGGATGCAGATTTGTCAGGAGGAAGCCCAACCTCCCTTAAAAGGCACAGGTACGCACAAGGGACCCCGCACATCACAACGTCAGCCGAGACCCCCCCATGCGTCACTGCACCAAATCTCCATTGTATCTCCTTTCTTTTTTGAGTTATTAACATTTTATTAAGGGTCACCCAGCCCCCCCTAAAACAACCAAAAGACACGAAACCGGGTTAGCTGGTTAGTGCCACGTTTGTGCCATAAAAATTAACATTTGTGCCGCTTTTATTTTTAAAATAAAAGCAATTATCCTAAAACCAAAAGGTCTCCTTTGGTGATGCATAATTGCTATTATCTTAAAAATAAAAGCAGCACAAACGTGGCACTAACCAGCCAACCCAGTTACGTATCTTTTGGCTGTTGTGGGGGGGGCTGGATGACCTTTTAATAAATGGTTAATAACTCAAAAATGAAAGGAGATAGAATGAAGATTTAAATGGCACAAAGCAGCACAAATCAACCAGCCCAGTTGTGTGTCTTTTGGCTGTTGTGGGGGGCTGAGTGACCTTTTAATAAATGGTTAATAACTCAAAAATGAACGGAGATAGAATAGAGATTTTAAACGGCACAAACCACTACAAATATAGCACTAACCTTCCAGCAAGTTTCATGTTATTTTGCTATTGTAGGGGGGCTGGTGATATCATCTTGAAAAAAACAATTGCTATTATCTTTAAAATAAAAACAGCACAAATGGTAATTTTTGCGGCACAAAACAGCACAAACGTAGCACTAAAGAAACGGGATTGTCGGGGGGGGGGCAGCTTCACTGAGCCGATTCAGAAGCCTGTCAACACAAACTAGGTGAGCTTATAACAGTGATGGGAAGTATTAACCAAGGCCATCCACTTAAACCATTGTATGGACAGATAATTTCCTTTTAATAGCCCACATTTTGCAATCATAATGTTTCTGAACACCCTGGTGTGGTTAGCCCAAATTAGGTCATCAACAAATCTGGTAAGGACAGAGTGTTGGATATATATCGGATGCATACAAACCAGAATGTGTGCAGTGCACACAGTAAAAAGTATATTTTTTGTGAAAAGTTAAGAAACATGAAAACTTACTTAACTCATTCTCAATTTCCACAGTCAAATTATTTGCATCCACAATCACTTTATACTCAGGAGCAGTTATTTTGTTTAAAAAAAAAAAAAAAAAAAAACCAAAAAAAAAAAAAAAAAAAAAAAAAAAACACAAAAATAGCAAAAGGCTAAAAGGTGAAAAAAACAACAACAACAAAAAACTATCTAGCTCTTATTGGATAATTTCTCACGTGGCAGTTATCTACAAAAGATGTTTCACAAAAACGACCTTTCTGCAATCTGTGTTCAACTAGAAATCACAGTTTTACTTAGACTGCCACCTTAAAGCAGTCGTTATCAATCATTTGGTTGATATAAATTGTCTCCCATAAGATTATTTGTCATTAAAACATTTAAAATGTATGCTTTTTACCTGTAAACACCCAAAAGCCAGTAGACTACTGATGGGTGCCACCATCTTGAATGTGATGCCAGCAGCCCCAGCAGACTTGGAGCCGTTACTCAAATGACATACTATAGCAGGGGTAGGCAACCTCTGGCCCTCCAGCAGTTGTGAAACTACGAATCCCATCATGCATCTGCCTCCGGAAGTCATGCTTGTGGCTGTCAGTCTTGCAATACATAATGTGCTTTGTAGTTGCACCACTTCTGGGAGGGCCGAAGTTTGCCCACCCCCACTCTTTAGCATTCCACTTCGCTACTCCCCTGGCAGCTACACAGAAAGTTAAGTCGGGGAAAGAGAGCCTTAGCCAACACACGGAGTACTTAAGACACTCCCAAAGATGAGAAGCCTATAAGGTGCTGTGCAACAGAGCTGGCTAGTCAATTTTAAAGATTCAAATGCATTCTGCAAGCGAATAAACAAATTATGCAAATTAAAACCACTGTAAATAAGCATATCAATTATTTGCTTTTCCTGTGCTTTTACCTATTTTTTTTAAAGTTGGTGACAAGGTCCCTAGGTAGTTAATGTGTGGTACGGAAAAATGGCCCTCCCATTCTAACTCAGAAAGTTCAAGAGGAGAAAACTTTAAGATTAACTGGTATGTGGCCTATATTCACACAGATATATTTTGGGTGGAATTGCCCTACAAAGTACTGTCTCAGCTACAGTTATATCAGAATGTGGCAGCAGTAGAATCCAAAAATCTTTAGGCTTCAGGGATTGTATCTATCAGGGTATCTGGAACAAGCAATATAGTGGTGCAAATGGTTTCAATAAGAAAGCTGGAGTTATTGCCTGGTAACTCTTTTTCCTTGAGTCCTCCAGGACAGTTCACATGAGAGATGAAGCCCTGCCTCCTACAAGAAACAGAAGTATGAGAGAGATTTAAAAACTCCCAGGGAGCTCACGTCCTCAATTGTTAGAAAGATGAGAACACCAGACAGCTCCAAGACAATACAAAGCATAAAGACAAAAACAGTGCCAGGAAAACACACAAAAATAGGGAGGGAGCTAACCATCGTGGAGGATTCAAAGTACAAGATAGGTAATAAATTCCAGCTTTTCTTTTTCATCCTCCAAAATAGTTCATATGGAGGGATAAGTGAAATGTCACCTGAAGAATTTTGCGCTTAAAAGCCTGGTCTTAACTGGAGAGGAGATCAATCCAATAGTGCCTGATGATGGTAGAGATGTTCAACCAGGTAGCGGCTTAGCAGATCTGCTCAATGGGGGCACCAGCCTTCTCGGCCTAAAGATGTGTATAATGACCTAGTGGAATAGGCTGTAATGTGAAAAGGACATTGCTTGCCTGATTTTCCTTAGGCCTCTGTAATAGTTGGCTTCATCCATCTAGCTATGGAAGACCGGGAAGCCTTCATACCCATGTTGTGTCCCTTGAATAAAACAAAGCATTGGATCTGCTAAAGCTGATAGTTTCCTTGGCGTAATGGATGATGCATCTTCTAAACATTTAAAAAGGCAAACTTTGCTTCCTTGACGTAGCTTGTTGACAGAAAGAAGGTAATACTTTTTCTTGATTTCGGTGGAAGTCCAAGACCACTTTGAGTAGGAAAGCAGGATTAGTCCTGAGAATGACCCGGTCACTAAGTACCATGAGGAAAGGTTCTGTGATAGATAAAGCTTGAATTTCACCAACTCTACGTGCAGTGGTGATGGTGATAAGAAAAGCCAACCTAAAAGTAAATGTCCGCATCTGTGATAGTTTTAAAAGTGGGTCCGTAAGGCATTCTAGAGCCATATGCAAGTCCCACAGAGAAGTAACACTTCTTATCCTAGGATTCATTATATTTAGAGCAGTGAAGAATCTTTTGATCAAAAAGGGTCAAGGGCTAACCTGCAATCCAAAAATACAGAAAAGGCTGCTAGGCAGACTTTTAGAGTGCTAGGTGCCAACAGCTTACCCGCATCAGCATGCAAAAAAATCCAGGATAGTGGGTAAAGCCTAAAGCTTGTCTAACTTCTGGTTGAATGTCAAATACTTGAATTTACGCCAAACTTTGAGATAGATGCTTCTCGTTACTCTTTTCCTGCTTTGTAAAAGAGTCTTGATAACCTTGTCCCGTCCTTTTGAGGATGTCCCATTCAGAAGCCATGCTTGTAATTAGGGATGCACCGATATATCGGCCGCAGAAAAATATCGGCTGAAAATTGCACTTTTGGCATAATGCCGAAAGTGCCATTTTCCTGCCAATACATCGGCGCATCCCAGGTTTCTTTCCTCCCCGCTGGGCGCTGCTCGGTGTGCCAGCCGGGGAGGGGAGAAGTGACAGCCAGCCGAGCGCTGCGGGAGGAGAGCGCTGTGAGCGGTCGGCATCTCCTCCCACACAGCTCAGCCGCCTATCACAGAGGCTGGGCTCTCCTCCCTGCTCCGATCGATCAGCCTCCTGTGTCAGAGAGGAGAGCAAGGTGCAAACACTCAGCGATCAGTGATCGTTGAGTGTTTTTAGATAATTGAGGACATGGTATGTTAACTATAGCCTCAATTATGAATGAATGGGAGTGAGCTACCATCACCTCCTGTTCATTCATAGTTGTAGTTATACTAAATATACCATGTCCTCATGTTATCAATGAACAGGAACACTCAGAGGATTCCTGTTAATTGATAACAGGGACAGAGAAAAAGAGATTGAGGACTCTGTGTCTCTGTGTTTTCAATATCTTTTTCTATTTTAAAAAGGGAAATATCAGGGGTCTGTTTAGACCCCCAATTTTTCCCCCAAAGCCCCTAAAAGTAATGTAAAAAAATAAAAATATTTAATAAAAAAAATGAATAAAAATAAAAGTCTATGAAAAAAAAAAATTAAAATAAAAAACATTTTCGGTATCGGTTTCAGCCTGACAATTTTTTTTATTTCGGTTTTAACATTTTTCACCTCTACTTGTAATGTATACTGTGCACTCGTGAGTTGTGGGAATGCATTCGTATTGATTTTGCAGGGCCTATTAAGGCACAAACGTTCATTATTGTGGACGCCCACTCCAAATGGGCAGAGGTTTGCCCAATGAGACATACCACTACAAAAGCTACCATTGCTGCATTAGGAGTCTTTGCTACCTTTGGCCTTCCTAAGGTCCTAGTGTTTGTCAAATGACCACAACTGTTGTTTGCAAAGTGTAAAGCTTTTCTTACAAACCTTGGCATACGGCATTAACATACTGCTCCTTACCACCCTATAACCAATGGGCAGGCTGAGCATTTTGTTAAGAATTTCGTAGGAACTTTAAAGAGCACACGAACTATGGGTAAAAACCCTTCACAGGATCTTCTAAATTTTCTTCTACAGTATAGGAATACACCTTACCCTGCTACAGGCCAAGCACCTGCAAACTTACTGTTGGAAAGGCTACTCCGGACAAAGCTTGATCTGCTGAAACCTGAAGAGCAGGTGAAAAACCAGCTTGATAAGTGGAAGAGCGGAGGAGGAGTTACAAGAATTTACCAAATTGGAGAGACTGTATGGATTCGTCTTTATCTAGGGAAGCTTCAGCGGGCACCTGGAATAATTAAAAAGTCCTAGGTACCAAAATGTATGAAGTCTCCACAGCAGAAGGTTGTATTACAAGACAACATACTGATCAGCTTAGGCCAAGGGTCTCCGTGACCAAGGACATGCCTTCAAGATCTTCTGACACGGATATTTGGTTTGGCGTATGGCATGATGATAATACTGATATTCACGAGCAAAATGGTTTACAGCAGGATGTCCCTCCAGATGAAGTGAAACTATTGCCTAACAATTCAGACCCAGGGGTGTCTGGGTCAAATCCCAAATTAATACCAACCTTCAGTGGTGAGAACTGTAATCGCCCTGTGAGAGATCGCCATCCGCCCGATCGCTGGCATGCTCCAGGACCCATTGGAGACTATGGCAGGAGAATATTTCAGAAGATGGAGATTGAACACTGGCAGAAAAACTTCCTTGCCTCCTACTTCTGACCCAGAGGCTGAATAACTGAGTGAAGGACCCTTAAACACCTATATTGCCATGTTCTGTTATGTTACTAATGAGTTCAATCTGTTTTGTTTCTCATTTGTTTTGTTTTATGGGACAGACGGGATGTGTAATGCTTTACTGTGTTCTCTTGTGGGTTGTAGGAAGTTAAGGTTTCCTTTAGGGATGCACCGAAATTTCGCCCCCGAAACATATTGGCCGAAAATGGCACTTTCAGCAAAATGCCGAAAGTACCATCTTTTGGGCGAAATTGCTGTCCATTCCTAGTTTCTCTCCTCCCCTCTGGGTGCTGCTATATGTCCCCTCTGACACAGTACAGTGTCTAGCGGGGAGAAGAAAACTGTTCAGCCGGCCCATCGGGGCGGAGTGCGCTGTCAGCCACAATGTCACAGAAGGCTAACCAGGGTGGTGCAGGAGGAGAGCTCAGCCTCCTGTGACATTGCAGCTCAACGTTCTCCTCCCCGCCGTGACAGATCAGGATGGAAACCGGTGTGGGGGCGGTGACTGCTGTGAGCGGTCACAGGAGGCTGAGTCTGCAGTGTCATGGAGGAGTCAGCTGTCAAAACAGACCAAGCTCTCCTCCCCGTTCAGTCTCCTGTGACAGCGAGTCAGGATGGAGAGTGGGTACAAGCAGTCAGCGATCAGTTGATCGCTGTTTGTAAATAATTGACGACATAGTGGGGAATTTATCAAAACTGGAGCAGATTTGCACTGCAACCAATGAGCTTCTCGCTTTCATTTTCACATCTTACCTGAGCAAACTGCAGAGAGATGATTGGTTGCCATGGGCAACTGCTCCAAATTCTGTTCGCTCCAGTTTTGATACATTCCCCTCAGTATGCTTACCGTGTACCCAGTTATGAATGAACAGGAAGTGCTCTACGTCATTTCCTGTTCATTCATGATCGTGGATATAGTAAACATACCATCTCCACAAGTTATGAATGAACAGAAACACTCAGTATAGAGGATTCCTGTTCATTCAGAACAGGGGCTGCAGAAAAAGATTGGAGGACTGTGTCCTCAATCTCTCTATCTATTTTGAAAGGGAAATATCAGGGATCTGTTTAGACCCCTGATATTTCCCAGAGCCTAAAACAGTAAAGATTAAAAAAAATGTATCAGTCTTTTTAGAGACCTTTGATAAGGATGCATCAATTTTCGGGCATTTGTCCCACAGGCCTGAATCCTCCTCTGCAAATGGCGACGCTGATACCCTCCCGCGTGAGACACCACGCGGTGCCGCGGCGAGGGTACAGCCATCAAGGAGACCACCGTCCCCCCTGCCCAGAGAGCCCTCGAGGGGGGGAACCCCACCAACCACACAAGGTAAGCCCCATTGGGGGTATCCATTTTGCCAACTGCCAGTGTGTTTGCTGCTGGCAACCACATTTCACAAGGGGGTGCTCCATGTTAGGACTCACCGCACTGCACACCAGGGAGGATGGTTTCCCTCCCTGAGCGACGGAGGGGAACCTTGGCCAACTCGGATGGGGGTCCGATAGGGAAAACCCTGCATGCTCCGCAGCAGGCTATGCCCGGAGTGGTCCCAACACATACAGGGTCAGGCTCATGCCCTAAAGCAATCAAATCCTGAGCCAAAAAATAACAAACATTACGATGTCCCTGTGTAGACGGAGGAAACACAAAAAAACTGAATTGGAATGGAAGGTGGAGTCTATTTATTTAATGTGGTTGATGTGTTTCCTGTTGCAGGCAGGCGGAGCCTTCTCTCATGGGCTGTCCTGGAAGATGACTGGGGAAATTTCATTTTAGTGCACCTCTAGTGTCCTTGGTTTCGGGCACTGTGCATGTTGCCAGAGAGAGCAGGAAGGGGGCGTGGCACACAGCATGCTGGCAGTTAAACTGTGCCTTGGAAGAGTTCTGCTGTGTGTGACTGGAAGCATGGGGGAGAGGATGGACCCCGAGGTGCTGCCACACTAAATGCAAGTACACTACCCTAAGAAATAACACTGCAGGTCCCTGTCTGGGTATATGGCATACAGTATTTATGGAAATAATGTATTTGGCCATTTATGGACTAACTGGCAATCGGTTTTCCTGTCCTCATATAAAAAGAGATTTTTCTCTAAGCTAAATAAATAACACTCTGCTCATTACCACTCCGCCTGGAGCCATTCATTACAGGGCCAAAAAGAGGGAAACAAACGCTGACGGATGAAGTTTCTTCACATACAGTAGTCCCATCACTGGAGCCATTTTTTAGCATTTATTTTATTTTTTATCCGATCAAACTTAATAATCGGCTAACTAAAGATTTTGAAAATAATCGTTAGCTGCAGCTCTACTCCCAATAGAAATATGCTTTTATATAGAAAATATTTAAAGAAAGTGTATTCGGCAGCTAGTAGCGCTACTACTGTGGAAGGAGATGCGATTCACGTTTCTGCTGTCAGCATGTAGCATGGGAGCTTGTCTGGTATCCGTAATGGCATGGGAAGTGTCGCTGGAAGGCATATGCTGAAACAGATTGCCGTTGTCAACACAGACTCAGCTGGCCAGGCGGAGCCGTGGCGGCAGGGACAGGAGGCGGTCGCACTAACTTTCTAGGCTTGAGAAAGAGCAGCGCCTCGAAACGCGTAGCAGCTGCAAGCTAGAGATATCTCTCCGTTCAGTCATTGTCGATCCCTCTGCCTTGTTTTGCTGTATGACCGCGACAGATTGTCAATAACACTGCGGACATACCGCACCCACAGACCACCAAGTTTCCCGAGCCGTCCGGCATAGACACAGCCTCCTGTCACTGCCGCCAAGGCTCAGCCTGGCCAGCTGAGTCCGTGTTGACAACGGCAATCGGTTTCAGCAGATGCCTTCCAGCGACACTTCCCGTGCCATACGGATACCAGACAAGCTCCCATGCTACATGCTGACAGCAGAAACGTGAGTCACATCTCCTTCCACTGTAGTAGCGCTCTTTCCTTGTGTGTCTTAAGATAATATACTACTCGCTCTATTAGCCGCAGCCGGCAGGCACTGCATGCTATTACTGAGTCTGTGGTCTATAAGGACGCCAAGATCCTTCTCCACCTCTAACCGTGCTAAGCAACAAGGCTAGCCATGCCAGTGGGTGGTGGGGCAGAAGGCTTGGGGGCAAGGTCGAGGACTGACCAATAAACATTCATCAGTTGCTTTAACAGAAGCTGTAAAGCACAAAAAAAAAGGGAGGATCACATAGAGAGTTCACCCACTTCAATTACGGTAAGTGGCATGTGATGTGCACATTTTCTGCACATCAAGAGACACCTGTATCATTATTCCTTACTATCAAAAGTGCTTCTGTTCCCAATGCTGGCCATCAAATTCAATCAATTTGCAGATGATGGTATTCTGACCCACACTAATCACTTTACCATCCTTACTAACCTAAGCTGAACCTTTGATCAGTTTGCCCAATTCTCCTACTGGATATCATCCTCACTGCCCTACTTGGGGGCTCAAGGTTCAACTTACTCCCTTATACTTCACTCCATTCTCTGCCAGTTACTACCCATTGCTACAGTCTTTGGCCACACATCTATAATCTTGGCACCTTGCATTTTTGGATAGGCCTGATGAATGCAGATAGGATGTCTCTTGTTCACAAAATTTTGTACCATCTCCGCAACTTGACAGGAAAGGATGGACACATAAAAGACAACAGATACTCCGCGCAACTCTCTTCACACACAGGCTACAAGGGGGCCCCAAGTGTCCCGAACATTGACAAGTACTACAAGGCTGCTCAGACTGCACATCTCTCTCTTCCATACAAGACATAATACCAATATCCAGGTCTTGCTAGACATCCCAAATTGTGATAGAACTCAGATAATCACCCTTCTTTGCCTCCCATATTCTGCCTGGCCATCCTGTTTGAGCCCCCTGATGCTCCACAGCACGTGACTCAGTTTCTTACTCTCATAGGGGCATATCTCCTTTTCTAACTTTGTTTCTTTATTATTAATTATTCTCCACCTTCTACCTGGGATGGGCAATCCAAGGCCCTCCTCCTGGTGGACCACCAATTATTTTTCACTGGATTTCCACACTTATCAAAGCACTAAGTTCCTATACATTAAATCAGTGTTTGAACGTGTGCTTGCATTCACCAAGATCCCTAAACCTATATTCACTTGTTCACCTAATTCTCCTCAATCCTACGTTGTTGCTCCTTTAACACAACTGTCTTGGAATCTGCTTATAAAGTACTCTTGCAGTGGTATTGGATACACATGTGCATCGCAAAAGAAGTTCCATCTTATAGGGACAGATGATTTAGGGGTTGCAGTCAGCAGGGTAACATTTTGCACACTTGCAGTTTTGGAGTTGCTCTGACCGTGGCTAGCCATCATAATTTGCCCTTGTCAAAGTCGCTCAAATCCTTACGCTTGCCCATTTTGCTGCCTCCAACACAAACTTCAGGGACAAAATGTTCACTTGCTGCCTAATATATATCACCCACTTCTAGCTGCCAATGCAATGAGAAAATCAATGTTATGCACTTCATCTGTCAGTGGTCATAATGTTATGGCTGATCAGTGTATTCTGCAATGTGTTTTTCTTTCATATGAACATTTGTAATAAGCTCTGCATTGTTTGAGATTAACAGATTCAGAACAATTTGTTAGGGTTTCCATAAAATGGTCTTGCTATAAAGTTTATAAAATGTCCACCCTTTTACTGTTGCAGCAATGCCATTATGCCAGTCAATGTCAGGGTAGTTAAAATCTCCAATTATTACGACTATCCCAGCCCTTGACACTCTTTCTGTGTAATGGTGCCCATACATTGCACGAGTCTCGTACGAGAATAGCGGAAATCCCGCGATCGTACGAGAATCGTGCAGTGTGAATGAAGGTGTGCAACCGTTTCTACTGTACGGTCACACGTCTTGTCTTACGATTTTCAGCTGGTTTGAATGATGCTCGGGACACAAACGCCGAACGGGCCGGTGTGCGTACGCGCACACTGCACGTTCAGCATTGCGGTCACCGCAAGCGCGCCCCCAGGGGGGCGGGCTTGCGATGATCGCAAGTACGATCTGCATATCCAAGATGGGCAGATCGTACGTTTTTTAAATTACTTTACAACCATCGCAAGACTAAGATCTTGCCATGGTTGTAAAGTGTATGGGCACCTTAAGAAGCCAAGTCTCTATATCCTCAATAAAGTATAAAGTGACAAACCCTCAGATTTTTTTAACATAAAACAATACTGTAATGTGTGCCTCACTGTAATCCATGGTTGTTTCCCTTCTCTTTGCTGCTCTTCCTTTTAAATCTGTATCTGTTCTCATGCTGGGCAGAACTTCTGTTTTGCAGCAGACTGCCTTGTCTCTGAAATGGATACATGGTGTCTGTGTGTAAGTTTGCAACCTGAGCCAGCACTACAGGAAGAGGCAGTCAGCTGCAAAAGACATGAGGATTTAAAAAGGAAGAGCAGCAAAGAGAAGGGACACTACCATGGATTACATTAAGGCGCACATTACAGTATTGGTTTATGTTAAAAAATCTGAGGGTTTAATGTCACTTTAAAGTTTTTCATTTTCTGGCAGATATTTACTGCTAACAAGCAGTAGATAAATGCCCCATGATTAAAAAAAAAAAAAAAGAAGGGGGATTAGGCAAATACCTAATTACTCACCTTTTCCAGTGCCGCTTGCTCCCCAGCTGAAGAACTCCTGGCTGTGAAGAAGTGTGCAGGTGCAAGCGCAGTAGAGCGGAGGGAAGAAGAGAGAACATTAAACTCCAAGGACGCAGGCGGCAGCACGCATGTCAGACAAACACCGTAGGACCCAAATAGTCTGCTGTGGATCAGAGACCGGCACCAGCACTAGAGGGACTATCGGAAACACGTGGAATGAAGATGATGATCGGATCAAGAGGTATCAAATAAGGCAAGTGGTTACAGCAACATTGGGGGGGGCTGAGACGGACGACTTTAATGTCACTTTAACACTAGAAGGCCTGTAAAACTTAATTATCTGCGCAGTATGCACACCCATATGTAATTCCACCCACAATGCCTCAGCACCATCACACTTACCAGCAACACTTCTCTTTTACACTCACTTTTAGATCACTACTCACATAGAGAAGAACACTGCTACCTTTTAGTTTTACCCTGTCTCTCCAAAACAGAGCATAGCCAGGAATATTTAACAGACAAATCAGGTGAAGAACAAAGCCAAGATTCAGCAATACCAATAAAATGACATTGCTCTTTATTTACCAAAACTCCAAACTCTCCTATTTTGCTTGGCAGACTTCTGGCATTGGTGAACAAACGCAAAGCATTCGGTTAAGGTAGGGGTGGGCAAACTCTGGCCTTCCAGCTGTGCCGAAACTACAAATCCAATCATGCATCTGTCTCTGGGAGTCATGCCTGTGGCTATGAAAATCTTGCAATGTCTCCTGGGAGTTGTAGTTCCACAACAGCTGGAGGGCCAGAGTTTGCCCACCCCTGGGTTAAGGTGATCTGGGCGATAAACTATTCTATCGGTCCTCTGGATGATGGAATCCCCCATTACCACCAACTGTCTAGGTCTCCCTGCGTACTAGAGCTGCAACAAATATTCGATTAAGTCGATTAAAAACGTTGTCAGCGTTTTCCATCGTCGATTCGCCGGCTAAAATTCAAATTTCCCGCTGACGCCACGCCGGTTAAGCCGCTCGCGCCTACGCCATGGTATTCTGCATTTCGCCGTATAATCATTATACAGCGTACTGCAGAATACCACCAGCTATAGAGGACGACAAATACCAGCAATAATACATTATATAAAGCGCAATGCAGAATAACCCCAGCTACAGAGGACTACAAATGTATAATGTACTATTGCTACATTCCTCTATAGCTGCTGGTATTCTGCACTGCGCCGCTGTATAATGTACTATATTGCACACCACACTCTTTTTTTACTTCCACCGCGCCAAGCTTGCTCCCGTGATGGACTACAATCTCAATAGAAACTAGTAGTCCATCACTGCAGCCTTTTTTTTTTATCCAATTAAATCGAACCTAATAATCGGCTAACTAATCGATTATGAAAATAATCGTTAGCTGCAGCCCTACTGCGTACCCTCACTGCCCAGACTAGATGGGGTGCTCCCTCAGCTATCATCCCAGTTTATATTATTTACAGGAAGTTTAACCTCTTAGTAACAGCTTCGGAAAATATTTTAGTTTGTGGGGACCAGCGCAATTTTGCCATTTTTGCTATGTGTTTGTTTAACAATAATTACATCTTCCTTATCATTGCACCTACACATATTATATACCATTTTTTAAAAAGGACTAGCACTCTTTTTACCGCATGATGAGATTATTCCGTCACCAGTCTTTAATGAACTGAAAGCTTGCGAAGGAATAATCCCGTCATTGGTCAGGAATGAGGTTAAGATGTTACTTACAGGTTAAACTATATTTGTTTAAACTACAATGTTTAAATTCAACTTATTCCAGCCATTTTGTTCACAAGCCTCTGTGAGCAAGCTGAATTTGAGTTGTGTAGTTGCTTATAGTACACTTGATTAATAAGAGACACCTGTGATCAACTAACCACTCCCCCTAACCAGAGAGCGGGGGGGGTTCGGGGGGTGTTTAAAAAATAAAAAAAGTGCCCAAAAAAATGTGTGTTAACCACCTACCAATCCAGCGGCTGTACCTAATAGGCCAAATGGAAGCCCTGTAGATGCGGTTGGGCGTTTCAAGACATCCCTCCCCTCCCCACTCGGAAACTGTCAAATGTAAACAGCCAACAATGGCTGTTTAAATACAAGTGTTCCGGCATCTGCAGAGGCCACCACCGCCACTCTTGAGATCCGCTGTGCCCGGTGCGGGCCGGGACCGTCACGGCGGCTCTGTCCCCGTAGATCAGAGGGAGATCCTGTACTGATCTCCCTGTACTGGCAGAGAGCCGTGACAGGATCGAGAGGCGAGCGAACCCGGTATGTGTTCGCTCACCTCCCGATCTACTGAGCCGACCTGTGACAGTCTCATTGTCACAGGTCAGCTAGAACTATGAGGTGAGTGAAAAGCACTCACCTCATAGTTCTCCTTTAATGCTGCTCATGTATGTGTTCAAATTCCTGCCCTTGTGTGGGCTACGCAGGCTAAACCGAACAGTGTTTCTGCTCAAGAACAGGCAATGATAGGAAAATTACAAACAATTGTAAAGTATCTCAAAGGGCAGTATGTACAGGAGAGAAGTGCATACAGTATGATATCAGGAAGTATATGCAAAAGAGAAGCACAGAAACTATGATGGCATGGTATCAGAGTGTCAAGCTGTATAGGTTTACTAAACCTCTATTGTTTTTTAGGCAGTACAGGATAATGATAGGATAGGCTCTGAGCACTGGACAGCCATCTCA
>NW_017307661.1:40466-44133 GCF_000935625.1 Nanorana parkeri | reverse complement strand
GGGGGGGGCTGGGTGTGGGATAGAGGAAAAACTAAATATGTGTTTAGGAGGTATTCTCTGATTGGTCTGCCAAATGAAAGTGAGTGTAGCACTAGCACTAAGATAGGAATGATTTTATTTTTGAGTAGAAATGTCTTGCTTCAGATACTCTATGCAACATCAGTCTGCACCTGTAGCAGCACTCTGACCCCCGTCAACTCCTTCCCTTCATGGACATATGTACCCTATCTCAGAATACTGACTGTTAAAGCAGAGTGGATGTGGTCCGAAGGAGATGGGAAGACCTCCATTTCGCATGAATCTAAAGATGAAGTGCTTTTCTACATTTTCAGTGAACACAGAAAGATTACAATAAAAACGAAAGTGTATTAAGAATGGCAATACCTTCTGATGCTTTGGGCTGTTTTTTTACATATTCTTCAATCTTTGCCAAAATTTCTGCAAACTTAAAAACAAATGCCAATTATCATCTGGTAAATTAAACATGTTAACAATATCATAAAGGAAGAGCAACAGTCAGTTAAAGCTCAACTCTAGCCAGACATAAAACACAAAATGAATGTAATTCTGTTTTGATGAACACATTTAAATATGTTTTATAAAAGGCAAATTGTGTAAGTACCCGAAATTGAATTTTTTTCAGCCTTTTGCAGATACCTGTATATAAAAAGGCTAAGATTTGGGAGACGCAGCACAAGTTGTAGTTGAACAAGGAGCAGAGCCGAGCTCATGAGTCTGCTGCTTCTACTTCCGACGTCAAGTCACGGAGTGGGGAAAGACCTGTAAATATTACTTGACTGCAGCAGAGAAATCAGGTCTCCAACTCTGCTAGACATGACTGTGTGGTGGCCAGAGCTGAGAATCTCAGAATTTTATGAGAATATATAATAAAACAGATGCCTGAAAATAACCATTATGACAAAGTACACAATTTAGCTTCATGTCTCATGCCTTGATATTTACAGCCTTTTCTGCTAGGTGAGCTTTTGAAAACCACATGGAATTCAGCCTAAAATCACATAATTGCTGGATGTACATCTGCACTTTGTGTAAGAGTGTGTGGGAGACCTTTATCAAACAAATGAAAGACACAGCTAGGCACTAGTCAGTGTGTCTAATTTAGCAAAATCTATGCAACAGTTTTCAGTGCATTTGTAACCCACGTGCTTGTCATCCTGTGCAGCAAGTAAGAAGTGGTCAGGGTTAGGTTTCATTCTGTAGCAGTGTTTCCGCAGCAGCAGAGGTAGGAATCTATGAGCTGTAACTGTATTAAATCTATCCTCACCGCTACTGTTTAGCATTGACTTGCTGTGTGACAGATTTTTTACTTGTCCCCAAATGTGCGCTCATGGATATATGCATGATCTCAGAAGCATGTTGCTGGAAGACTGCACTTTCCCACACATGGTGCTCTATAATTTATTGCTGGGATTCCTCTATAGCTGATGGTACATTGTGCTGTATATTTGTACCATCAGCTATAGAGGAATATAAATCCCAGCAATACATTATACGCTGTATGTATAATATACTGCTGGGATTTGTTGTATTCCTATTATAGCTGGGTGGTATTCTGCATTGCTCTGTATAGAGGACTACAAATCCCAGCAATAATACATTATACAGCGCAATGCAGAATACCACCAGCTATAATGTACTATTGCTGGGATTTGTTGTATTCCTCTATAGCTGGTGATATTCTGCATTGTGCTGTAGAATGCACTATTGCTGGGTTTTGTAGTCCTTTATAGCCAGTGCCATTCTGCATTCATTGCTGTATAATTTTACACAATTTTATTTCCACCGCTCCAAGCTTGCTCCTGTGATGGACTACAATCTCAATACAAACTAGTAGTCCATCACTGCAGATCTTTTTAAAATTAATTTAATTTTGTATCCGATTAATCGAACTTAATAATCGGCTAACTAATCAATTTTGAAAATAATCGTTAACTGCAGCTCTAGCACAAACCAATTCACAGAGCATAGCATGCTTTCAATTTTTATACCTAGAAATTCTAAAGAAAATTGGCTTTCTTCCTGCCCAAAATGTGCCACAAAACTACCTGATATGTCTAATTTATTTTGGTCTGGTCCACTCATCCAAACATTTTGGTCCCAAACACTGTCCTACATACAATCAATTACAGGCTTCACAAGGGAGCTACATCCTCTAACATGTCTATTCCACGATGCTCCTCAAGACCCTACACCTCAAAATATGCATTTACTTTGCTGGGAACATTTTTGCTTGTTAGGAGCAAAGAAAATGCATCCCACGACATTGGATCTTGGCTACAACCCCAGACCTCTCAGATCTGAAGCCTATAATGTCTAAACTTTTGCTCATGGATATACTAGAAACAACATTTCACCCCCCTTTCACACAGTCACCTTTTGGTAGCTGGAATGACTATATAACCACGGATCTTACTGTGCAACAACAATCAGAATTAAAAACTATACTTCAAAATTCTACTTGACATACATCAACACATAACACAGCACCCGCAACCTATCTAAATTTGGCTTAAAGGGCTTCCACACACCCGCTACACAACCTCACACATTCTTTCCCTTACCATTGACACTCTTCTTTATCAGATGCATCCATGGGGATGTTCATAGCAACAGCACCCTACGACTACAATTGCTCCAGGGAGTGCTCATAAAATCGCTGAGAGCGAGTCAGACAGAGATAAAGCTGACACCTCGCAATAGGTCCTTAAAAGCACAGTCTCGGCTTACGTTTTTTTTATAGTGAGTGAGTTACAACTTTCTCTCTCAAGGGCAATTTCCAGCACTGACCAATTAAAACTCTGATAAACACCTCATGAAAATAAGATTGTCAAAAGCATTTTTGCAATTAGTATAATAGATTGATCATTTTACTTTAGTGCTGAAAACTACAAAAAAAAAAGTGCTACTTAGACTTACCTGTTTACTGTCCAATAATTTGGCTATACTTTTCACAGACTCTGCATTCAGGTCTACTTGCATCTCCTCCTGCACCTCCTCAATTGTCTCCAAGTCTTCTTCATCTATTAGGTGTTCCTCTTCTTCCTCAGCTGCCTCCTCCAGGTCAGCTAGCAATTCATCAGCCAAAGACATGCTTTACCACTGATAAGAGGTCTACAGTCCTAATATAATATGAAAAAGCACATGTTATATTTTAAAACTGGAGAGAAAGCAAATTGTATGTCTAGTCCAAGGTAACTAAGCAGGTTTGATGTTTAATTACCTTGTTCCTACAATGAAACAGAATTGGTTGCTATACACAGCAAAAACAGTCTGGTATTTTGGTGAGCAAGGAGGCAGCGGAGTAATCACTTGGCTTACACAAAATAAGCAGCAGAACATTTCCTTCAAATGAATCGATGTTGCCATGATAAAACACTGTTTCACTTGAGCTTTAAAATTATGCAGTTTTTCTTACCTGGTCTCTGGCTACCTATTATTATGATTCTGTATTCAAACAGATCCTATCTGGATATTACCGTGTTTCCCCGAAAGTAAGACCTACCCCGAAAATAAGACCTAGTTCGGTGGTAGGCCTTATATTACAGAAATCCGCTAGGTCTTACTTTCGGGGTAGCTGCACATAAACTGTGTAAAGACCGGCCGCAGCTCCGGCCCCTCCCGCCCACGCCTGCCTGCCGCAGCTCCA
>NW_017307661.1:35934-38481 GCF_000935625.1 Nanorana parkeri | reverse complement strand
CAGCCGCACGCCCACAGCTCACGCCTGCACGCACGATGGAAGCGGCATCCGCCGGGACCGGCAACAGCACGCCGCCTTCCGGGACCTCGTCCAGTCCTCCCCCAGCCAGGTAAGACATCCCCTGTAAATAAGACCTAGTGTCTTATTTTGTGCAAAAAAAATAAATAAGACAGTGTCTTATTTTCGGGGAAACACGGTATGTATGGCTGCCTCCACGAATAGAATAACATTTAAGAGCATCCAAAGTCAAACCTTTTATTTTGGATAGAGTAGGAATGGTAACATTTCCTCTTTTTTATTTTGTTACTGTATCCTCACGGAGCTGTCTCTTCACTTCCTGTCCTGAAATATACCAAAAAATCTCCTAAGACAGTTATCACTGGAACAGATATTCCCGATAACATTTCCTCTTTATTTTTGTTATAGAGACAACCATAACATTTTGTCTTTTGCCCGAATAATGGTCCCCCATACAAATAAAAAAAAGTGAATCTCTTCAGGGGATACACAATCAAAATACGATAGGAGTTTTAACACTTCCACGCTCTATTCCAAAAAACGTTTTGGCTTTAGATACACTTTAGCTATGAATATGTATAATCTAATTAATATAAATTATACATAGATTAAGACAATTTACATTAAAGGGTGGAGGTTGTCTCACCATATTATCAGATCTGTTTGGCCGGCCTCGATGCCAATTGGCTGGGAAGCCGGCTTACCGACCAATCAGCATCAAGCCAGCCAAACAGAATGGAGTGGGCTTCCCGGGCAATCAAGAAGCTGTGTAGCGGATAATGACAGGCTGCCTGGCTCCGATTGCCGGGAAGCCTTCTCTATGCTACCGGAAGTACCGATAACAAAAAAAGATAAATCAGTACTCGCACTTGATACTGAAAAAACGCTATTGGTTCATCTCTAGTTGAAACTATAAACTCTCAATTCCTTGTAGGTTTGCAACTCCCTAATATTCCCATCTGAGGCTGCAGCACCTATCTTGAAACAGAAAAACTGGACATCGGGTGCACCACTGGTGCTATAATCCTAGACAGACTAGCCGGTAACAGTGTTTCTAGGAATCTTCCAGGAAAGCAATCTGAGATGATTGGTTCCTCCTTCTACAGGAAACCCTCTCACCCCCTCTTCCCTTATTTGAGATGAAACGAGGGTGCTGGGTGACATAATACCCATTTTAAAAAAAATACAAAAATGGTATGTAGGCTGATTGTCCTGGAAGATTCAGAAAAACACCATTACTGGCAATGGGAATTTCCCCAATCAACCTCTAGGATAGGGACCCAAGAGGAGAAAAGCAATAAACAAACAATAGTACCTTATTGTACAGCTTGTAGAACTTTGCTGCTAAATGCCAGGTCTTGGTTTGACAGGACCTCCACACAGAAATGCCTGATGTAGGTATCCTGACTTGACCAAGCAGCAGCTCTGCTGATCTGCGTCACTAATGTTCCTGCCTTTTTTGCCCAAGATGAAGCCATAGACCTGGTAGAATGTGCTTTAGGAGCTGAAGGCAATTTTAAACCTTATTCTTTATACACAAAGGAAGCTTCGGAAGCCTGTAAACCTCTCCTCGAGCCAAGAACTAGGAGACAAATGACTAGCCCTCCGATACCTTTAGTGACTAGTCCCCCCGGTTGTTTCGCCACTGCAGCTGGTGATACAAGCAATCGAGCGTCTATAGAGACGCTCGATCGCTTGACTGTGTTAAGCTCCCGGCCGGCCGTGTAATTACAACGGTCGGCCAGGAAGCTGCTCGTCGGGCTCCACCGTCCACTCGTCACAAACGAGTGGACGAGTGGATTTTTCCAGCCCTGCTTATAAGTATCTAAAAAGGAGGAAACTACGAACATCAAGCGTATGGAAAACATGCTCCCTGGAATTCAGGGCAATAAAATGTCCTGAATCCTGTGGAAAGGCGTAAAATCAGGTCCAAGAAGTATCAGGAAGAATAGTTAAATAGGGATCTTTAACTGCTTGAAAACCAGGTGTTTAGACCCCCTTCCTGGCCAGGCCATTTTTCAGTATTCACCGCTGTGGTACTTTGACTGACGTTTATTCCATCATGCAACGCTGTAGTGAAATGAATTTTATACAATTTTTTTGGAGACAGATAGAGCTTTCTTTTGGTGGTATTTAATCACCACTACGGGTTTTATTTTTTAGTATAATTAGGAAAAATTACTGGAAAAAAAAGGTGTTTTTTACATTACGTTAGGAAACATTTATTATTACCCAGTTTTTTGGTAAAATATAAAAGATCGGGTCACGTTGGGTAAATAGACACCAAACATGTCAAGCTTTAAAATTGTGCGTACCCGCAGAAAACTAACATACCCCAAATTGGCCATAGACTACGCTTTAAAAGCTTTTACCGCTCATCAGTTTAGTGTTATCAGTGGCTGATGGCCCTAGAATTATTGCTCTCACTCCGACGTTCGCGGCGTAATGGGCGCAATCGTCTTTTTGCACGTATGCGCCCCCGACGCATGTTTGCATGCGTGACTGTATGGGTGGGGACTTTGAAAACAA
>NW_017307661.1:0-35577 GCF_000935625.1 Nanorana parkeri | reverse complement strand
GTGACAGGTCCTCTTTATGGAGACATCAATGGTCTCCAAGACCCCTAATGTCACCTAGGACCCCCCAAAAGAAGCTGATGAAGCACAGATCTGCACCATCAGCTGATGAAGCTGATCGCTTGTATGTTCACAGGCATCGCTGCCTGTTTTTAAATATCGGGCATTTCCCGGGCGCGCGCGAGGGGGCTTGTCTGAGCGGACGCCCGCTCAGATCTAGAGAGCTCCCGGCCGGCCGTTTTTTTTTACTACGCCCGGCCTGGAGGTAGTTAATGGATAGCGCCTGAGGATTTCCCACGTCTCCACCCATCAAGAGAAAAAAAAAAAGTAAATCAACCTTAAAGATGGCTATACAGTTTGGATGGTTAACACTAGGGCTACAACCAACGATTATTTTCATAATCAATTAGTTGGCCGGTTATTTTTTTTATTAAATCGGATAAAATAAATGTATTTACATTTTTAATTATTAATTATTTAGTTTTCATAGTACTTATTTAATAATACCACCTCACATTATAATATAGTCAGGGCTCGAAAAATCCACTCGTCTGTGACGAGCAGACTGTGGAGCCCGATGAGCAGCTTCCCGGTTGTCATTAATGAATAGGTTGAACAGTATCGGACCCAGCACAGATTCTTGAGGCACACCGCTCATTACACTAGCCCTGTCCGAAAAGGTGCCATTTACAGATACTCTCTGGACACGTTCCCGTAGCCAGTTCTCTATCCACGTACACACCACCTCATCTATGCCCATAGCCCTCAGCTATACACGCATATAAATGTTTTAATTTTTTTAGTGTGTTGTACCACTGGAGATTTGGAACACGGTCTGTTCCTATTTCCTTTCTTTGTTTTCTCCCCTCTTTGCTGCCTGCTTGCCTCCACCCCTCTGGTGTGTAGGGGTTTGAGCTCCTGGCCTTTGCGGCCAATTGGTTTGTCTCTCGTTGGCTGGTCCGTGACAAGTTGCAGGTCTTTTATTTTTACCTTATTTTGTGTTTTTGTTTGTTGTCTTATCAGTTTTCATATACTGTATGATTGAACTTATTCCACCACAGTGGTTATTGATTTTTTGTATATTAAATAGTCTTCTAGGACTGAAGTCCTCCTGAGGAAGCCAATATGTGGTGAAACATGTTGAGGCACCTAGAGAACAACACCATGTGTTAATCTTCATGTGATCAACCAGACCACTGCAACATCTTACTGTATTGTATCTGGACCATGTTTTACTTTGTTGTATGAACTCTGAGTCTATTTTAACACAACTTATGGTTTTAATCTATTGCTACAATAAATAAATTTTGTAATTTTTACTAAGTTCATTTGTGGGAGCAACTATGTTTCTTAACAGCCCCCCAGGTTTTGCATACTTGGTTTGGACTTAATGATCTTATCATCTTGGTATTATGTCAGGTTACTGGGGTATGAAACACTGCTCTCACAATCTAATGCGCCGACAATTGTTAAACGACTTTAACTTTGTGTTGGAACCCTGTGTCCTCCTCATCTCCCTTTTAACACGCTAAAACGTATTAAAACATGTCTTTTTGCCCACCAACTGGTGAATGCCTGGCGTATTTCAACACCCCTCTACATAAGACTACACTTTATTCTCCCACCTTAACCAATGCTACACTCAAACTTGTTTGTACACCACAACCAACTCCCGAGTCATATCTACCGACATTGGACCACGCCCCCATCCTTTTCACCTTTTTCTTAGATAGCCCTTCTCCCGGTCCTTGCAGTGGAAACTGTAGGAGTCCCTACTTCTCAACCCTGACATTATCGCTTCCCTTGAACGTGATCTTCGTTTCTCTTTTAACGAGAACACTTCACCCGATATATCACCCTACACGATCTGCGAAGCCCATAAAGCCACAATCCGTGTATCCCTTATTACCCATGGTGCCAAGCTCAAAAGCAAAGACTTGCCCGTATTAACGACCTCCTGACTCAGGTACGACTCCTCAAGTCTCGCCATAAAACTACCATTGACAAGACTATTGAAGCTCAGTTGTGCTCTCTATGTGAACAGCTTTGCATTCTGACTAAATGTAGACCATCTTTTTACGAGTATGGCAATCAATGTGGCAAATATCTGGCAAGAGCTCTACGTAAGCGACATGTCTGGAATTATATCCCCTCCATCGTCCGACCTTCCGATACCAAGTCCACCTTGCCCTCTGACATCGCCACTGCCTTCAACGACTACTACTCTACCATGTATAGCTTAACCGCCCACTCTTCCTCTGCAGACCCCCGAACTTGCTCGACATGTATTATACACACGGTGTATAATACATGTGATCTGAACAGCGGTGCGTTCGAACCCATAGCGACCCAGGCGGCCCGCACGTCATCAGGGGGGTGTCCTGGCCGGGCCCCATAGCGGCCGCCTGGGTCGCTATGGCTATTGTTACGCCACTGGATGTGTAGCCATGATATGCCACCCTTAATCCACATTTACAATATTATTTAAAACCATATTCTTATCAGAAACAGGTTAAATATGTTCCTTAACATCTGTAACCCTGATATGTAAGTTACAAAATTTAAACAAAGAATTTATTAAAAAAAAACACAATAGGAAGAGGCGCTCCAGTTCTGATGGATGGAGCCATTTATAAATCATAGTGAGTAGACCAAGTGGGGCCTGTTGATCCAAACACAGCTGTTCAATAGAAGGGAGCGGTCGCAAACCATATTTCTATGAGAAAGTGGTCAGATATGTTCTTTGGCATGTGTAACCATGATATGTCAGCCATAAACACCATGTAGAAAAATAATTAACCTGTTTCTGATTGATTTTTGTACTCCTCTATAGCTGGTGGTATTCTGCATTGTGCTGTATAGAGGACTACAAATCAAGGAATAATACATTATACAGCGCAATGCACCACAGCTGGAGGGCCAGAGTTTGGCTATCCCTGCTTTAGGGTCATGCGAAGACATATACCAGGGGTAGGCAACCTTGACTCTTCAGCTGTGATGAAGCTACAATTCCCATAAGGCATTGCAAGCCACAGGCATGACTCCCAGAGGCAGAAGCATGATGGGATTTATAGTTGCACCATAGCTGGAGAGCCAAGGTTGCCTATCCCTGACATATACCAAAGCTCAGTATATAGCGGCGATTCCCCCCGATATACTGAGAGCTCCGCAGCTGGGACGGATCCCGACAATACTGTCTGGGTCCACCCAGCTGCGCGAGTGACAGCTGGCTCTACCAATCTAAAGGCAGAACCAGCTGTGCCCACCCCCTCCCCCGTCCATTCCTCCACTCAGCGCTGAAGGATCGGAGAAGGGAGCGGTGACTGGTAGTCACCGCTCTCTACAAGGAGATTATCTGAAAGTGAGCAAGCAACGGTATGTGTTCGCTCACTTCCCGATCAATAGAGCTAACCTGCGGCAGCTTCTTTGTAACAGGTTGGCTCTAACTATGAGGATGAGTGGAAATCACTCGCCTTTAACCCCTTCATGACTGAGGCCTTTTTCCCATTTTTTGCACCCATGTTATATTCCACATTTTAGGCCTGAAAATTACTTAAAACCCCCAAACATTATATATTTTCTGAATGCCAAGACCCTATAGAATAAAATGGTGGTAGTTGCAAATTTTTTTATGTAGCGCAACTCCTTATTAAACCCGAAAATTTAGTGACAAATTTAATTCAAATGCCCCAGAACACAATAAAATACCCATTTTTTAAATGAAATATAAAAGATGAGGTTACAACGAGTAAAACGATACCCAACATGCCCAGTTTACAAATTGCGTGCGTCCGTGAAACGGCAAAAACTGCAGTACCCCAAAAAGTCCATAGAAGACGCTTTAAAAGCCCCCACAGGTCATCTATTTAGAGATAGAATTATTGGGGCCTAGAATTATTGCTCTCACTCCAGCGTGCGCGGCGATACCCAACATGTGTAGCGTGTTCGTCGTTTTCATACGTAGGCACACCCGACGCGTGTTTACGTGGCAACGCGCGTGCTCGCGGGGGCCTTTATTTTTTTATTATTATATTTAATTTTTAAAAAACTGTTATTTTTACTTTACTATGACTGCTATCACATAGGGGTGCTTACAAGCCCCCCCATGTGATAGCAGATGGAGGTGACAGGTACTCTTTAAAAGGTGATGCTGGGGGTCCAAAAGACCCCCAGTGTCACCTTTACACTAGAAATAAGCTATTGAAGTGCAGATCGCAAGTCAGCCACAGCTCTTTGCAGGGAGATGAGAAAGAAGTGAGCAAGCAATGGTATGTGTTCGCTCACGTCCCAATCTATTCAGCCGACGTGTGACAGTTTCATTGCTCGAACTATGAGGTTGAGTGAAAAATCACACACCTCATAGTTCTCATTTAAACATGTTCACCTATTGTTTGCAACTTAGTATCAAGCACTACAGAAAAGAACAACATATTTTACGTGACAACATTTTGATTTCCATGTAAGGGTGCAAAAAGTATACCGACACCTAGTGATTGTGCTAAGCATTGCAGCCAATCATCCCATCATGCCGTTTAGGGCGTCCTCAAAACACTGCATCATTTGTCCGACCCTTTGAAAGCAAGTCATAAAAACTTCAGCAGCATTTTTAAAGTAATCTGAAATGCTGTGCTATCACAAGTCACTAAAGTTGTGGGCTGTCGGAGAGCTTTCCAATGATACAGGATTCTGGGCCAGGATGGTTGCAGTATTATAAGGATCACATTTAGGGCTTGCAAGCAGGGAAGACCACCTCCAAACCATTAATTCTAGCCTCTACCGGCTAAGCATCCTCACTCGGCTTCTAAAACTCCCGAGGTGTATACATTACAAACTTGGAACTAAACAATCATTTTCTTCACATCTCATGAACCAATAATCCTACCTCGTTTCTTCCGTCCCAGAGGATAATCAACCGAATACAGCTCCACCTACTATGTTCTCACAGAAGACGGGGCGCACACATATGATGTCACCAGGATATTTCCTATTGGTGCGCCGTGTGTTACGCGCAGGAATCTAAGCTGACTTCCGGGATGGCATGTATGTTTAGCCCATGTTTTTTTTCTCTTTTTGTGTGTGTGTGAGCAATTGAACGCATTTAGCAATACCACAACTATAGACGGGGCGATGTGTTAAGATGCGGTTTTCCGGCCATAGTAGGCTTTTATGATTAGTCAAAATGTGTATGCTATTTAAATTGTGTAGTAAATAAGAGAGAGAGCGCGTTTGCGCTCCTTGTATTCTCAAAGCCATGGGCAGGCATGTATTATGTTCATGTCAATGACTGTCCACGCTTGACTCGAACAAGTGCTAGGGCACACCGCTTTTAAAGCTGGCCATACACCTATAGATTATCTGCAAATTTTCTATGGTCAGATGGAAAAAGTGCAATAGATTCCTCCATCTATGCTAAACTGTGGATGGAGGAATCTCTCCCTGGGCCAATCTTCAGTATCCTGCTAGTTGGCCTTGAATGCAGGCATTGTTCAGGTATGTTGACAGCCAGCGGGCGACTAACAAGATACTGAAGCTTGGCCCAGTGGGAGATTCCTCCATCCACACAGTTTAGCATAGATGGAGGAATCTGTTGCACTTTTTCCATCTGACCATAGAAATCTGCACACAATCTATAGGTGTATGGCCAGCTTTACCTTTCAAATTGTTACATGAGACATCTTGCAGGTTTTAAAGAAGAACTCAGGAAAACTGTTTATTAACCTTTGCAATAGGGCTCCCCCGGCACTGCAAGGGTTAAGTGTTCATTTTTGTCTAGGTTCAAAAATAAAGATATATTCACCCAAAACTCCGAGCCGGGCCAGCTTTAATAGTGCTCCCTCCAGCCTGTCCACTCCTACACGGCAGCATTGGAATCTTCCTCAACATCCTCACGTCTATACTCTGTGTATAGATATGATAATTTATGGGGCCTTAGACCGCTGTAGAGGGGGGATGCTGGAAGGGCCGGTCTGAGAACAAGCCAGCTCGGAGCATAGGGTAAGTGTAACTTCTTCTTTTTTTACCTAGACAAAAACGAGCCGTTAACCCTTGCAGTGTGGGAGTAGCTCCACTGGAAGGGTTAATAAAACATTTTCTTGGAGTTCTTCTTTAAATGAGTCAATCTATTTGCAAAGGGAGGTAAAAGAAGCGTTATCATTGGTGTTAATTGGTTACTTATCAGATCACATGCCCCTCCTACCAGTAACACGCTGGCACCAATAGGCAGGAAATCACACCTGACAATGTTGCCATAAATCCAGTGCCAGATGCCAGGACTTTATGCATTCCAGCACCAGGTCCCTGCTGTGTCCTGGATACAGAGAAACAGTGTAAAAAATGTCAGTACTGTCCTGAAGTATCCAGGAAACTTGGCAGCTATGGACATCCTGTCATTTTCATCTGATGTTGAATTTGCACACAAGTGGTCCTCCAGGTTCTTCACTTTTCGCTCTTCATAGTTCTTAAAACCAAGCACAAGAAATAGCCAGTACATCTCACATGCATATGAAAAATATAGAGGTCAAATACAAAAAAAAGGTTGAGGAAGCGTATTGAATCCACTAACATTCCAGGGAGATAAGGGACAACTTTCTGGCTGTCAACTCGCTACCACATTGAGAATGGGGTCTCTCAGGGCTCTGAAAATACTAAGAGGGAAATTTGCTAAAGCGGGAGCAGATGGAGTCTGGAGCAACTGTGCATAGTAACAAATCAGCTTCTAGCTTCTTAAGTTAAGCTTTTAAAATGACATAGAAGCTGATCAGTTGCCATGCACAACTGCTGTAAATTTTGTCTGCGCTATTCTTAGTAAATTCCCTTCAATGTGCCTTTCTTATGTGATAACTTCTGCATTTTTTTTAGCATGTTTAGTCATGATTACACACAAGTTCAGCTTAAGAACAATAGGTACAATTTTCTGACAGGTTTACTATACATGTCAAGTAGTCGACTATAGGACAGAAACATGTTAGCGTTAAAGTGACACTAAACTCAGGAGTTAAACCTTATAAATGTACCTTACCTATTAACAAAAATGTAACTTATTTGTGTATGACTTAACTCTAGATCCTCAAATCATCTCTGAATTAGTGCTGACACTGTCCTTCCTTTTGGAGGGTGTCTACTTTTGTTCCCCATGGTCCCTGTGTGTGTTGTAAAGTAGGCACTGCTCCAACCTCACTCCTGTGATGGAATAGAATCTCAGGTTTAATTTACTAATTTTTATTGAGATTGTAGTCCATCAGGGGAGCAGATTGGAGCAGTGGCTACATTATAACACACAGGGACCATGGGGAACAAAAGTAGCCACCCTCCAGAAGGAAGGACACCAATTCAGAGATTATTTGAGGATCTTCAGCGAGTGATGCACAAATAAGGTCCAGTATTGTTAATAGTTAAAGTGACACTAAGATCAGGAGTTAAATCTTAGGAATGCATTTAAGTACCCCATTAACAAAAATGTATCATATTTTGTGTATCACTCGGCTGTAAATAATCAAACCATCTCTGAATTAGTGCTGACTCTGTCCTTCCTTCTGGAGGGTGGCTACTTTTGTTCCCCATGGTCCCTGTGTGTGTTGTAAAGTAGCCATCGCTCCTGTGATGGACTATAATTTCAATACAAATGAGTAAACTAAACATAAGTTTGTAGTACATCACGGGACAGAGCATGGGGCGATGGCTACTTTACACCCCGCACAGGCACCATGGGGAACAAAAGTTGCCACCCTCCACAAGGAAGGACAACGTCAGCATGAATTTAGAGATGATTTGAGCATCTTCAGCCGAGTGATACACAAATAAGCTGCATTTTTGTTAAAAGGTAAGGTACTTGAATGCATTTTTAAGATTTAACTCCTTTAGTTCAGGGTCACTTTAAAAGGTCACATAGATTTCTAAACAGTTATCTTCAGTATTGATGGGCCGAACAGGCCCGAGTTTGGTTCAAGTTCGAACTTTAGAAAATTCTCAATGCAAGTCTATGGGGGTAGAACTTTCAAAAACAATTGTCCCCTTTAAGAGGGCTTATATGCAAGTTATTGGCCATAAAAAGGGTATGGGGATCTGGGTACTGCCCGGGGGGACATGTATCAATGGGGGGGAAAATTAAGTTTTTAAAGGCGCAGTGATTTCTACATCACCTAAAGGGTAAGAATAAAAATGAAAAATTCCTTTAAAAGGCGGGGTCCCCTTAAACTGCCTGTGAAGTGGGGGATCTGTACGATGTTTAGAACCTGCTGCAGAAAAAAGTGACATTTGAATTGCTGCTAATTGGTTTTCCCATAACGTCTTCCAGGACAGCATCACGAGATGGAATCTCCTCCCCCACACACAGGAAACACGTCACTTAATCTGTTTAAAAGACCCTCCTCTCCTCCACTCCCTCAGTCTTTTGTGTTTCCTCAGTCAAGCTGGGGAGCGCGTCACAGAACGCTGAGAGGGGCTTCCATGTGGTGATGCTGCCCGGGAAGTTTTCCTTTTGTGTATGGCCTGCCGGTGTAAGGCAGAGGGGTAGGTTTGCCTACCTTGTGTGAGCCCCAGGGATTCTCCTAGCGCTGCAGGAGATGAGGCTGGCTTCCTTTCCCCCTTCAGTGCCCAGTGCGGGCCGGTACCGGAAGGACGAAACCCCCTTGGCTGGTCAGGAGAAGCGGTGGACCGCCGTTCAGAGGGGTCTGTCCGGTTCTCAGGGCCTCGGGAACGTGTTCCACGGCCAGACCGGGTGGCCGCGTACGTCACTTCCGGCGCGGGTGACGTCATTGCCGGGCTTGTGCGTTTTCGGCGCAGGAGGAAGGGGAGGGCTCGGCTGGTGCTTAATACAGCGTGGATCTCAGTAGTGACTGAGAAGAAACGCTGGCAGGCTTCTTTTCAAACAGGCTCTGCGGACATGGATCCTGGGTTACCCCTGTAGCTTGCAGTAACTGCGGATACCGGTCTTCTTTTTTCCAGCTTGCCTTTCGGTTCTCGTGATGACTGAGGGAGTGGAGGAGAGGAGGGTCTTTTAAACAGATTAAGTGACGTGTTTCCTGTGTGTGGGGGAGGAGATTCCATCTCGTGATGCTGTCCTGGAAGACTAATGGAATTAGAGTTACCGGTAAGTCCTAACTCTGGATTTCCTTTAATCTTTTAAACAACTGCTTGGGGGGGCAGCCTGTATGAAGAGACCATATTTTAGGATTTTTTGGATAAATTCTGGTGCCTCTTTTGCAGACGTTAGATGAAAGTAACAACAGGTGCTTTCAAATTGGGCCTTTGGTGTTGGCGGTGCCTTCACAACGTAACCCTTCAGAGTTATTCTTGACGAGTGCAGGGTTGGACCCTGCTGTAAAAAATTCAAATTATATATACCTGTCACACAGGTTTGGAAAAAATGGGTCTTTGGTGTTCGCGATGCCTTCACACCATAACCCTTCAGAGTTATTCTCGGCGAGTGCTGGATTGGACCCTGCTGCAAAAAAATTCAAATTATATGGACCTGTCACAGGCGGGTGTGGAAAAATTTGGCCTTGGGTGTTGCTGGTGCACTACATCAAGAACATTACTTCAAGATAGAATAATAGCCCACAAACTTAGGCAGTCTTCCAGAGATCCCCGACAAATTTATTCGGTGACATCTGCATCAGGGGATTGATAGCTGCTTCTGATCCAGGACTGATTCATTTTGATAAATGTCAGCCGGTCAACGGAGTCTGTGGACAGATGCACTCTTTTATCTGTCACAAAACATCCAGCAGCACTGATCGTCCTTTCGGAAAGCACGCCGGATGCAGGGCAGCCCAGTAGCTCCATGGAATAATGGCTAAGTTATGGCCAGTGATCAATTCTCAAGACCCAGTAATCCAGTGGATAGTCTACCGGAAAGCTCTCCATGTCTGCTCTTGCCCCTAGGTAATCCTGCCCCATATGATGCAGACGTTGCTGATGGTTGCCTAAAGTTCACATCCCTGGGCACTGAGGACTGAAAACATCTCTAAAGGCATCAGTCAGGCAGCCCCCTTCTCCACCGCTCTTCCTTTGACCAACCGAAGCCTCAGAAGCACCTCTTCATGACTTGGTAACCTACCAGTGTCTGGAAAGGTGTTACATAAGTTTCTCTTCAACGCGCCCACAAGTTGTTTCATCCTGTGAGGGCAGGATGAGCGCTGCAACTTTACGCTTGTAACGTGGATCAAGAAGGGTTGCCAAACAGTAATCCCTCTCCTTGATACCACGAATTCTGGGGTCGTTTTGCAGGATAAGGGAGCCCATGCACCGTACATTTGAGGAGGCATGAGATTCAGAGTCTTAAGGGTCACTGAGGATGACACTATCGTGCACTACCTCCTCCCAGCCACGTACTACTCCTTGGTTTTCTGGGAAAGAAAACCCTCCCTTGAAGACTGTCTTATGTCATCCTCTGCTTCAATGCCCTCAGGGCTGCTATAATCCTCCTCCTCTTGTGTGATCTGCGGATCTACAGGAATGGTTTCTGCGTAAAGGGGGCCTTGAGAGGTAAGGAAGTCCTACTCTTCCTCCCGCTGTTCTGCCTCAAGTGCCCTATCCTTAATTCCCCACAGAGTATGCTCCAGCAGGAACACAAGAGGGATAGTGTAACTGATGCATGCATTGTCACGGCTCGCTATTTTTGTCGCCTCCTCAAATGGTGACAGTACAGTGCCACTTTATCAGCAGCCACTGACGTGGGGGGAAAAAAGCCAAGGTGCCCGGAGCCTGTCCTTGTGCCATACTCGCACAGGTACCCATTGATGGCCCCCTGTTGCGTGTGCAGCCGCTGCAGCATTGCCAAAAGGGAGTTCCACCTGGTGGGCATGTCACAAATCAGGTGGTTTGTGGATACGTGGAATTCACATTGAATTTCAGCTAGATGAACACTGGCTGGGTATGAGCGCCTGAAATGGCTACAGACTTTTCTGGTCTGCCTCAAAAGATCTTGCAGCCCTGGGTACCTGGTTAAGAAATGCTGCACCACCAAATTGAGGAAATGTGGCAAGCTTGGTACATGCATCATCTTTCCCAGACGTGGGGCGGAGAGAAAGTTGCTGCCATTGTTGCATACAACCATTCCTGGCTCAAGCGGCCATGGTGTAAACCACCTCTGGGCCTGCCCCTGCAGAGATGAAAGAATCTCTGCCCCGTTGTGGCTCCTGTCCCCTAGACAAACTAGCTCAAGCACTGCATGGCATCTTTTTGCCTGACCCGTTGCATATCCCCTTGACCGCTTACGGTGAACTGCTGGTCCAGCGGACAATTCAGCAGAAGAGGCCATCGTGGAGGACGAAGAGGAGGCGGAGGAGCAAACAGGTTTCACATCATCTTTTCAGAGGCGTGATGGCTGAACAAGCTCCAGCATGGAGCCCCGTCCTGGATCCCTCCCAGCTGCAAACAAAGTTACCCTGTGTGCCGTGAAGGAAATATAACATCCCTGACCATGCTTGCTGGACCATGTGTCAGCGGTATTGTGGACCTTGCTGCTGACTGCCTTGTCCAACTAGGCCAAAACATTGCCATCCACATGATGGTACAGAGTTGGAATGGCCTTACGTGAAAAGAAATTGCGTTTGGGAACCTGCCACTGTGGTACAGCACATTCTGCAAACTCACGGAAGTGGGCAGAGTCTACCAGATGGAAAGGCAGCAGTTGTAAAGCTAGCAATTTGGCCAAGCTGGCATTTAGACGCTGAGCATGTGGTTGGGTGGAACAGTATATTTTTTTGCTGGGGCAGCAAAATTTGACTGCTGAAATCTACAGCTGGTGGGCTGCTGGCTGATTTGGTGGAAGGTCCTGTGACACCCAGGGGGGTCTACAATGGTCTTTCCAACCCACCATAAGACCACAGATGCAAATTCATGGGGGTGGGGCGCGCATTTGGGGTCGCAGGTAGCTCAAGGACAGTGGTCCCGGTGAGAATCGGTAACGTCCTCCAATTGGAGAGAACTGAAGGCAGTCCTGAACGCGATATTAAAATTTCAGGAACAGCTCAGGCGTCAGCACCTCCTAGTGTTCTCAGACAACATGGCCACTGTCTTTTATTTGAACAAGCAGGGTGGCACGAAGAGTTGCTTCCTTCAAGCAGTAGCAAAGGAGATTTTTGAGTGGGCAGAATTGAATCTTATTTTCCCTATCGGCAGTACACCTCAAAGGGACTCTTTCTTAGCCAATTTTTTGAGTCGGGTGGAGGTGCTCCAGGGCGAATGGAGCCTGGATCAAGGGGTTTTCAAGGAAATGTTTTGCAAGGTATTCTGGAGATCAAAAACCATAAAAGTTTAACCCTAGATCAGTGATTCACATGTAATACCGTCTACTCAGTCTTGTAACATAATATTGACTAGCAGAAAGGGGTACTCAGTGATAGAGAATCACTAAGAAAAAATTGTTACCAAAAAGACTGGGACATGTATGAAAATATAAAAGTACATTTTATTAATATTCCATTCAAATAGTTGAAACGGCACCATTATGTTGTCCTCCTAGAAAGTATTTAAAAATGACAAACGTTTGTCTAAGGCTTTCACATCAATGGACCCCACTTTCACATCAATGGACACCACACACACACTAGCAAAAATAGGTCAGCACAGGAAAAATGAACTGGGGGGTATAATAACAAAAGGATGGAAAAAATTTCACTGGAGTTGCAACAAGACCATCGTTGATGAAAAAGAAACCTGAATCGTGAGGTGAAAAGTTCCTCTAAAGTCCTGCGAAAAGAAAGTCCTTCAAGAACTAATGCCGTAATTTAGTTGTTTTACCGTAATGTAACAGTTTTCAAAAGGATATAATGTATCTCAAATGTTTTTTTCCTTTTACGTCTTGGGATTTGCGGTCTATGCAATGGGTGCAGCTCGATTTGTACCGGCTGAGATGGGAATGTGTCAGCTGGTTGCATATGGGTTAATGCAGAGTTAATGTTGACGCTATATGAGTGAATTTCCCCTTTTGTTTAAGCATTTATGGGGGTACTATTCTTAGTTAGAAGATACATATCATCGGGAGAGACTACATACATACATATATATGTATATTTGTGATGATCAGAGCGATCAATACTCACTCGTTGTTGTCTCCCATCCCGATGTGGTGAAGGTTTCCACGGTATCTTCTATTTATAACGGATATTCATTGTGAATATCCCCATACAGGCCGACTTGTGGGGCGAGTGAAATCCTCAAAGATTCACAGAGGAGCGTCAGATCAAATCTTTGCATTTTCCCCGAGATTTCTTGAATCATCCTGTGGAGAGTTTGCAGCGTGTGGTCCTTCAAACACACATAGCACACTTGCTGAGTCGACGCGTTTCGCCCCGCCCTCCGGGGCTATGTCAAGACTTGAAGGGGGGGGGGAGAAAACGATTGTTTAAATTGCCCATGCACACCTGTACAATCACAGGTTCCATCTATTACGTGTGCTTCGGGTGTGAGGTGATTGACAGCCACTTCATTCATATCAATTCAAACCAGTCTTTCAATTCAAAGGAGACTGGGAAATGTTAAACTATTCATGAAGGTAGAAAAACACATCTTAAGCAGATATATTCGTCATTGTTTGACGCTAGATGGGGACTTTACCTTTAGGGACCTTATATTGTTTTTTATTTTATATTTTTTATCTTTAGTTGAAGTCAGGGCACAGATGTTCAAGTTATAAGAACACATTTAAATTGAGTTCATTATTTAGACCTTTAGGTGACATAGTGTCCAACTTATATATCCACATCTTCTCTCTCTGTAACAATATTTTATCGAAATCTCCTCTGCTTGGTGGTAAATTCAAGGCATATATGCCTTTAACTTTATGGCCATCAAGTGAGGAATTGTGGCATTCTGCAAAATGTACTACTATCGGGCTGTCAGTGTCTTTATTTTTGATGTCCCTGAGATGCTCACCTATACGAATTCGTAGTTGGCGTTTAGTTTTACCAATATACAATTTTTTGCATGGACATTGTAGTTGGTATATTACTTTATTAGTACCACAATTAATAATTTGTGAGATGTGGAAAGATTATTTGGTACCGTCGGAGTTCTGAAATTGTTGTGTCTTATCTACAAAAGGACAAACTTGACACCTTCCACAGGGATACATGCCTTTGGTTTTAGGGTAGTTAGGGAAGAGGGATGTGTCCCTACTGGGTTTGTATTCAGATCTAACCAACTGATCTCTCAAATTCTGTGCCCTACGTGCTGTAAGGAGGGGTCTAGGGCCCACAATTTCAGTGAGTGTGGGGCAGAGTTTTAGGACATGCCAGTGCTTGTCCAGAATTTCTTTTAGTTTATGCCAGCCTGTGCCATATTGTGTAATCATCCTTGTGTATTTTTCATTTGTCCTTTCCTTTTTCTCCCCTTGTAGTAATTCCTCTCTTGTTTTCGTGCCCGCCTTAGTTTTACTTCTAAGTGTTCTATGGGAGTAGCCCCTATTTCTAAACCTGTTGTATAGATTTTTCGATTCAATTTGATAGTCTTTTGGGTGACTGCAGTTACGCTTAATTCTAAGGAATTGCCCTGTGGGGATCCCTTGTATAAGGGGAGTGGTAGACCCCCCGTGTCACCTTTACACTGGAAATAAGCTATTAAAGTGCAGATCGCACTACAATAGCTTATAGCTGGGCTGCAGGAGCCCAGAACGGACAGCCCTGGGACCGGGAGCGATGCATCACTCCCAAAGGAACGGGAGCGATGCAAGTTCATTGATCTCCTCCCCAGCTCCCCGCTGACACCAAGGAAGCCGGGCCCGTAGGAGGGGCAACAGAGCACGGGAAGCACGGCGGCGGTGTCCGGCGGGGGGGGGGCGGCCCCTTCTACGGGACACAGACGCGATCTGGCGACAGGTAAGTCGACAGAATCGCTTCTGTTGTAAAGCTGACATTCGGCTTTACAAGTTTAAACAGAGTCCCGGCGGCTTTATAGTCTGTTTAAACAGCCCCGATACACTGTACGTCGTCAGTCACGAAGGGGTTAATTGTTCTTCACTGCCCTGCCATATCATTAGGACGTCATCTATGTACCTGAGCCATGTCTTAGCATGGTCCCTGTTACGGAGAATGATGATAGACAACATCTGATTCACAGAGACCCAAATGGAGGCAGGCATATGCCGGGGCCCACGTTGCCCCCATCGAAGTCCCTCTGATTTGTCTATAGTATGACCCTGAGAACTGGAAGTAGTTTTGTTGAAAGGCAAAGTTCAATGCATCTATCAAAAATTCGTTTTGGGATGCCATCTCTGGGAAATTCATATCTAGGAAATGCTCTACCCGCTTTTAAGCCCCATTCATGTGGGATGGAAGTATCTAAGGACTCCACATCAACCACTACTAATATTGAGTGGGGAGAAAAAGGAAAGGACAAATGAAAAATACACAAGGATGATTACACAATATGGCACAGGCTGGCATAAACTAAAAGAAATTCTGGACAAGCACTGGCATGTCCTAAAACTCTGCCCCACACTCACTGAAATTGTGGGCCCTAGACCCCTCCTTACGGCACGTAGGGCCCAGAATTTGAGAGATCAGTTGGTTAGATCCGAATAAAAACCCAGTAGGGACACATCCCTCTTCCCTAACTACCCTAAAACCAAAGGCATGTATCCCTGTGGAAGGTGTCAAGTTTGTCCTTTCGTAGATAAGACACAACAATTTCAGAACTCTGGCGGTACCAAATCTTTCCACATCTCACAATTTATTAATTGTGGTACTAATAAAGTAATATACCAACTACAATGTCCATGCAAAAAATTGTATATTGGTAAAACTAAACGCCAACTACGAATTCGTATAGGTGAGCATCTGTAACGGGACCGCGTTCTCTGGTCCTCCCTGGGCCACAGCGTCGTCACGGGCAGTTGCAGCGTCGCACTGTGCGCTCCACGATGGTACACGACGGCCGTGTGACGCGTAGGAGAGCTTTGCCTCCACAACCTCCGGCTCCATAAAGAGTGGCCGGCCGATACACAAGGCGTTCCACTATTGCCGTGAGCGCCTATGTTCGGTCCACTCACTCAGGACAGCTTCAGCCTCTCTGGAGTCACTGGGAATTCCTCCACCTCTGCATACCTCACTGGAGTCTACCTCGGGGCAGTGCCTCAATCATTGGGAGACCGCAAGTATCCTTGAACGTGCTGGTATATTTCCTAGTCTGTTGTGGTTGCCTCCTGGGTTGAGGTGTTCTATTGCTAATCCGCATTGCTTGTCTGCATTCCTATTGGAAATACAGGGTTGTGCTATATGAATTGTTGGATGATCTGTATGCACTAGTCTGTCTGTGTTATGCTCAAACATCTACTGATACCCCGCTGTTAATAGTGACTTGTACTCTGCTTGGCCATAGATACTTAAACTGGGTATGACTTATGAGAACCTGCTTATGTGAACCATCAGTTCTTCTGCAACCCCTACACCCTCTGCGGGTTATGCATTCACTACCAGAGGGAGTTATGATGTAATAACCATTCCCTAAGTAGTACCTTACAAATAAGTGGGCTGATGATTTTGTGGTTCCAAACTCTCCATCAAGATTGAGAGTGACGCCTGGAACCCAAACTGATACGCCGCAACAAAATTAGTTAGACGCTGTTTCCAAACTGCGCACGAGTTAACTCTCAACAGTTGTGATCCTCAATTACTTGCCAGGTGCCTTACAGAATAGTGGAACCCTACCATGGATCCAGTGCAGCTAGCCAACCATTTAGTTAATCTCTCCCAGAGGATGGAGACACTAACAGAAATGGTTAAGACCCTTCAGATTGAGAATCAGTCTTTACGGGAGCAGGTCGCCCTCCCGAACCAAAGGTCAGCCCTCCTGAACCCTATGCTGGGGACAGGAGGAGATTCAGGGATTTTACCAACGCATGCAAACTGATGTTTGACATGCGCCCCAGAACCTACCACACAGATATAGTGAAGGTACTCACGATGATTTCTTATCTAAGAGGCGAGCCCAGAGCCTGGGCAAACACTTACCTTGAGAAGGAAGATCCCATAATGAACTCCTTCCCTCAATCCCTTGATGCTATAGCTCTTTTATATGAAGATGCAAGCAAACAACTGACAGCAGAAAATTCAATTCGAAGTTTAAAACAAGGAAGAAGAGCAGTAGAGGACTTTATAGCGGAATTCAAACGCTGGGCTAGGGAAACAGAATGGAATGACATCAGCCTCAGGAATCAATTCCGCCTCGGGCTTTCCGACCTCCTAAAAGACGAGCTAGCCAGAGCTGACCTGCCCGCCACTTTGGAAGCACTAATGCACAGCGCCATCACCATTGATAGAAGGCTACGGGAACGGCGAGCTGAACGCCAATCTGGAGTACCTTTCGTCCCACAATGGCGAAGTCCAACCCCCATAGATGAGCAAATGGAGATAGGAACGATTCGGGGACCTTTGAGCGAAAAGGAGAAGTCCCGGAGACATACTCTAAACCTGTGTCTGTACTGTGCGTCCCCTGCACAAGCAGTAGGGGCATGTCCCTCTATTAAGAAGAAGACTGACGGTAAGAATCTTTCTATATGTAAGATTGACACCATGAAGGTTAAATCAGGTGGTTACACTTCTCTCACTTTACAGTGGGACCAACACAGAATAACCTGTGAGGCGATGGTGGATTCATGGGCCTGTGGGAATTTAATTGATGAGCAGCTTGTACTTCAGAATAAAATTCCCCAGGTTATAAAGCAGTTACCATTGTCCGTGAGTTTAATTGATGGAACCACCCCCTCCTCCGGGGCTATTAAAAGTCAAACCCAACTGCTACTGGTGCTCGCCAAGAATAGTGTCATGCGCCCGTCTTTGGAGATGTGCGGTGCATCTCAGCTGCGGTTCTAACCCGTGGAGGTTTGTAATGCGGTTGTCAGGCTATAATCCCAAGCAGCTCTCTCAATCACGAACGGAGAGTTTGGGATTT
This sequence comes from Nanorana parkeri, assembly GCF_000935625.1. NCBI lineage: Eukaryota > Metazoa > Chordata > Amphibia > Anura > Dicroglossidae > Nanorana > Nanorana parkeri. The sequence continues at coordinate 17,688 of NW_017307661.1, read as the reverse complement.
AGACATCATGGACCGCAAAATAAACAAAAAGCATAAGGTGGATTTGGTCGAGGAATATTAAGCCATATTCCCAATAGTAGAACGTATAACGGGATGGTAACAATGAAGCATGAGCACATAAGGCAGTCTCTAGGTTAGCAAACACAATCGGCAGAGGCAATCCTACTATACACCATCAGTTAATGAGCATTGGCATAGTATACGCTGATATGGAAAGGCTCCACTAGGTGGCAGTGTAATGGTTCCAACAGAGTTAACAGCAAACTCTTAACAGATTACTTGCGGTTTAGGGGTATGGACCCAGTGGCTCTGATGATCCGGACTCCAGGGGATGCTGGCTGCAGAGGTTGGAATGAGGTCCGGGTAACTGCCTGGTTCCTGGAGATGTGGAGAGGCTCCTGGGGTGTTGGGTGATGAACCCAATAGTGGAACGCCGTCCATGGGTTCAGAGTACTCTTAAATACTGGTGGAACGCGGAAGAGGAGCCTCGCGGCATGCCGTCACTTCCGCGTTCCACCCTGGAACGCATAATAGTACGCCCACAGGGGAAGGAAGCGCCCTGTTACGTCCACGGCCGCATCGTTCCAGAGAGGAACGCAGACAGCTCGTGGAGCGGATCCCGGGACTATTACAAATAGCCATACTGAATTCTTCACATTTGACGTCATACCTTCGCCCCTTTTTCCCATCATCTTAGGGCTCCCGTGGCTGAGTCTACATCAACCTACCATGCTGTGGTCACAGGGAAAGATTGGGTTGACTTCACCATATTGTGAAAAAACCTGCTTCCCTATCAACCCCCTCCTTCAAGTCGGCATTGACGAAGTTCCACCACAATACTCGGAATTCTCAGATGTGTTCAACAAAAAGATGGCGGAAATATTTCCGCCCCACAGGCCATACGACTACCCGATGGACCTACTACCGGGGAGTACTATTCCCACTGGAAGGATCTATCCCTTATCCCAGCCAGAATTGGTACACCTCAAACAGTACCTGGAGGAAAACCTGAAGAGGGGGTTTATCAGACCTTCCACCTCCCCGGCTGCCGCGGGAATGTTCTTTGTTAAAAACAAGGATGGCAGTCTCAGGCCTATCATCGATTATAGGGAACTGAACAAGATTACTGTCAAGAGCAGGTATCCACTCCCTCTCCTCTCTGAACTCATTGAACGATTGCAGAACTCAAAAATCTATACCAAACTTGACCTGAGAGGGGCGTACAACCTGATCCGAATTAAGGAGGGGGATGAGTGGAAGACGGCATTTCGAACCCGGTATGGACTCTTTGAGTACGCTGTGATGCCGTTTGGGCTGTGTAACGCCCCTGCGACTTTCCAGAACTTTATCAATGACAATTTCTGGGATTTACTAGACGTGTGTGTCATCATCTATCTGGATGATATCCTTATCTATTCCAACAACATTAATGACCATAGAAGGCATATCCGGTGGATCTTGGCCAGACTTGGAGCCCACAATTTGTATGTCAAACTTGAAAAGTGCCTGTTTTGAGAAGACCACCGTACCTTTCGTGGGATATATAATCTCCCCGGAAGGGATCCAAATGGATCAGGGAAAGATTGATTGCATCATCAACTGGCCCACACCCGGGACCAGAAAAGCACTGCAGAGATTTCTGGGTTTCGCTAACTTTTATAGGAAATTCATTAAGAACTACTCATCCCTCGTGAAGCCACTAACCAGGCTGACCAGTTCCAACGTGAGGTTTACCTGGTCGATCGAAGCTCAGAAAGCCTTCACCCTACTAAAGAATCGTTTCACTACCGCTCCGATTCTCGCGTTACCAGATCCTCATAGCTTCTATGTCCTGGAAGTGGATGCTTCCCAGACTGCCCTAGGGGCTATTCTCTCTCAACGCAAGTCTTTAGAGACTCCGTTGCACCCAATAGCATTCTAGTCTAAGACTTTGTCACCGGCTGAGGTGAACTATCCCATCGGAGAAAAATAACTACTTGCCATAAAATGCGCCTTAGAGAATTGGCGACATTTACTGGAAGGCTCCATTCACCCTTTCATTATCTATACAGATCATCGTAATCTTCAATACCTGAAAACCAGCAAGACTTTGTCAGCCAGGCAGGTCCGCTGGAGCTTCTTTTTTGACAGGTTTAACTTTCAGGTTACTTACAGACCAGGTTCCCGGAACGGGAAAGCGGATGCCCTATCTCGTATGGCTGAACCTCCTGTTACTCTTCCGGTAACCTCTCATATCATTCCACTGGATAGAGTGGTTCTTGCTGCCGTCTCCTTGAGAAGGTTGCTCAAAGAGTGCTTGGTAACTGAAGCCACGTTGGCCCCTTCGGGTCTCCAAGAAGATAGCTTCTTAGGATTTCTCTACAATGACTCCAGACTGTATATTCCACCGTCTTTAACTAACCACGTGATGAAACTATTCCATGACAACCCCATGGCAGGCCATCCCGGTATCGACAGAACCATGGATTTGATAAAGAGATATTTCTGGTGGCCTGAGATGAGTAAAATTGTAAAAGAATACGTCACCACGTGTGAATGTCCTTTTGTCCTTCTCATAAGTATGCCAATCCCCAATAAACCATGGGATTCTGTGTCTCTCTACTTCATAGTGGATCTCCCACATTCCAGTGACCATAACACCATTCTTGTAGTCGTGGATCGATTGACTAAAATGCGGCACTTTGTGCCTTTGAAGAAACTACCGTCTTCTAAGGAAACAGCGGAGGCTTTCATTTTGCACATAGTAAAGTTGCACGGGGTCCCAACCCAGGTCCTATCGGACAGAGGGACTCAATTTGTCTCAAGATCTAGGAAGGCGTTGTGTTCCAAGCTGCAAATAGAGCACCGGATGTCTTCTGCCTACCATCCTCAAACCAACGGGCAGACGGAAAGGGTGAACCAGTGCTTGGAGCAGTACTTGAGATGTTATTGTTCACATCTTCAGGATGACTGGGTTGCGTTGCTTCCCATGGCCGAATTCTCCTATAACAACTCTACCAGTTCATCCACTCGCCACACTGCCTTTTACTCAAACTATGGATTCCACCCTAGCCCTTTTCCTAACCCTGGTATCACCTCAAACGTTCCTGCTGCAGAAGATTATCTGAGCTCGCTGAGGGTAACGCAGGAGGCCTTAAAAGGTAACCTGGAGCAAGCTCAAGCGAGACAAAAGAGATACTATTACCTCAGACGTAGAGCCCCCCCTTCATACCAGGTGGGTGATTCCGTGTGGCTCTCCACTAAAAACCTGCGTTTGGACATTCCCTCTAGGAAGTTCAGTAGGCAGTTCATTGGACCCTTTCGGATAGAACGGTTGTCAACCCTAACGCCATGAGGCTCCAGCTTCCTCCTGACTTACGTATACATCCAACTTTCCATGTTTCCCTTCTCAAACCCTTCCTTCCTGACCCTTTCCCTGACAGGGTTCCTCGTCCCTCTGCCCCTGTTTTGGTTCAGGGAGAAGAGGAGTACGAGGTGCAGAGTATCTTAAACTCCAGAAGAAGTGGACGGGGAATCCAATATCTCATACGTTGGAAAGGTTATGGGTCTCAGGATGATTCTTGGGAGAATTTGCGGGATGTGCATGCACCAAGGTTAATCAGAGCTTTCCATCGGAGGTACCCCAACCAGCCATCTCCTCTCCTGGTACCTTGGAGAGGTCCCCCTTGGAGGGGGCATCCTGTAACGGAACCGAGTTCTCTGGACCGCAGCGTCATCACGGGCAGTTGCGGCGTCACACTGTTCGTGCCATGATGGTACACGGCGGCCGTGTCACGCGTACCACAACCTCCAGCTCCATAAAGAGTGGCCGGTCGCTACACATGGCGTTCCACTATTGCCGTGAGCGCCTGTGTTCGGTCCACTCACTCAGGACAGCTTCAGCCTCTCTGGAGTCACTGGGAATTCCTCCACCTCTGCATACCTCACTGGAGTCTACCTCGGGGCAGTGCCTCAATCATTGGGAGACCGCAAGTATCCTTGAACGTGCTGGTATATTTCCTAGTCTGTTGTGGTTGCCTCCTGGGTTGAGGTGTTCTATTGCTAATCCGCATTGCCTGTCGGCATTCCTATTGGAAATACAGGGTTGTGCTATATGAATGGTTGGATGATCTGTATGCACTAGTATGTCTGTGTTATGCTCAAACATCTACTGATACCCCACTGTTAATAGTGACTTGTACTCTGCTTGGCCATAGATACTTAAACTGGGTATGACTTATGAGAACCTGCTTATGTGAACCATCAGTTCTTCTGCAACCCCTACACCCTCTGCGGGTTATGCATTCACTACCAGAGGGAGTTATGATATAATCATTCCCTAAGTAGTACCTTACAAATAAGTGGGCTGATGATTTTGTGGTTCCAAACTCTCCATCAAGATTGAGAGTGACGCCTGGAACCCAAACTGATACGCCGCAACAAAATTAGTTAGACGCTGTTTCCAAACTGCGCACGAGTTAACTCTCCACAGTTGTGATCCTCAATTACTTGCCAGATGCCATACAGCATCTCAGGGACATCAAAAATAAAGACACTGACAGCCCGAAAGCTGTACATTTTGCAGAATGCCACAATTCTTCACTTGATGGCCTTAAAGTTAAAGGCATATATGCCTTGAATTTACCACCAAGGAGAGGAGATTTCGATAAAATATTGTTACAGAGAGAGAAGATGTGGATATATAAGTTGGACACTATGTCACCTAAAGGTCTAAATAATGAACTCAATTTAAATGTGTTCTTATAACTTGAACATCTGTGCCCTGACTTCAACTAAAGAGTAATGTATGATTTAAATATTAAACTTGATTTAAATATTATTTGTCAGTTTAAATACCCCAGTCCTAACTACCAATAAAAAATATAAAATAAAAAACAATGTAAGGTCCCTAAAGGTAAAGTCCCCATCTAGCGTCAAACAATGACGGATATATCTGCTTAAGATGTGTTTTTCTACCTTCATGAATAGTTTAACATTTCCCAGTCTCCTTTGAATTGAAAGACTGGTTTGAATTGATATGAATGAAGTGGCTGTCAATCACCTCACACCCGAAGCACACGTAATAGATGGAACCTGTGATTGTACAGGTGTGCATGGACAATTTAAACAATCGTTTTCTCCCCCACACCCATCAAGTCTTGACATAGCCCCGGAGGGCGGGGCAAAACGCGTCGACTCAGCAAGTGTGCTATGTGTGTTTGAAGGACCACACGCTGCAAACTCTCCACAGGATGATTCAAGAAATCTCGGGGAAAATGCAAAGATTTGATCTGACGCTCCTCTGTGAATCTTTGAGGATTTCACTCGCCACCCAAGTCGGCCTGTATGGGGATATTCACAATGAAAATCCGTCAAAGATAGAAGATACCGTGGAAACCTTCACCACGTCGGGATGGGAGACAACGAGTGAGTACTGATCGATCCGATCATCACAAATATACATATATATGTATATGAAGTCTCTCCCGATGATATATATCTTCTAACTAAGAACTGTACCCCATAAAGGCTTAAACAAAAGGGGAAATTCACTCATATAGCGTCAACATTAACTCTGCATTAACCCATATGCAACCAGCTGACACATTCCCATCTCAGCCGGTACAAATCGAGCTGCACCCATTGCATAGACTGCAAATCCCGAGACGTAAAAGGAAAAAAACACTTGAGATACACTGTTACATTATGTTAACAAAACAACGAAATTACGCCATTAGTTCTTCAAGGACTTTCTTTTTCGCAGGACTTTAGAGGAACTTTTCACCTCACGATTCAGGTTTCTTTTTCATCAACGATGGTCTTGTTGCAACTCCAGTGAAATTTTTTCCATCCTTTTGTTATTATACCCACCAGTTCATTTTTCCCGTGCTGACCTATTTTTGCTAATGTGTGTGTGGGGTCCATTGATGTGAAAGTGAGTGTGAGTGAATAGCCTTAGACAAATGTTTGTCATTTTTTAATACTTTCTAGGAGGACAACATAATGGTGCTGTTTCAACTATTTTTAAGGAATATTAATAAAATTTACTTTTATATTTTCATACATGTACCAGTCATATAGTTACATAGTTACATAGTATTTGAGGTTGAATAAAGACATATGTCCATCAAGTCCAACCCAGTCTTTTTGGTAACAATCTTTTCTTAGTGATTCTCTATCAAGGGGTTTTCACACTTCTGACTCAGAAATGGGGTCTCCCGCAGGTAGATCTTTTTGCTGCACAAGACAATGCGAAGTTGAGCCATTTTTTCTCTCTGAGTCAGGCAGGCTGGGCAGTAGTGGTGGATGCACTGTCAGCCCCATGGCCATACCACCTTTGTTACGCCTTCCCACCTATTTCATTTAATTCCAAGGAGATTCCAACAGATTCTAATAGCCCCATTTTGGCCCAGGAGAGCCTGGTTCACGACACTGTTGTCCTTGACGGACCGTCCCCCTTGGCCGCTCCCAATCAGCCAAGGGTTGTTATCTCAGGGGCCTGTCCTGCATCCGCAGGTGGAGAGACTCTCCCTCAATGCCTTCTTTCTGAAGAGATGATTTTGAAGGGGAAGGGACTTTCTACCCGGGTGATAGGAACCTTACTGTCTAGCAGTAAGCCGGTCACATGGCGAATATATGGTAAGGTATGGAATACGTTCTGCTCTTGGAAGGAAAAACACAACAGAAACGTGGGGGTACCCGCTATTCTGGATTTCTTTCAGGAGGGGGCCGATAGTGGTTTAGCTATCAGTACCTTGAAGGTGCAGGTCTCAACGTTGAGTGTATTCCTTCAATGCCCCCTGGCCCACGATGAGCTGGTGAGTAGATTCTTTAAAGCACTAAGGAGGATCAGGCCAGTTAAAATTTGTTCAGTTCCCAAGTGGGATTTATCCATAGTCCTTCAGGGTCTGATAGTTGCTCCCTTTGAGCCCTTGTCAGACCTTCCCATAAGGATGCTTTCTTTAAAGACTGTGTTTTTGGTAGCCATCACCTCAGCCTGAAGAGTCAGTGAATTACAGGCTCTCTCGTGGAAAGAGCCATACTTAAGGGTTTTTGAGGACTGGATTGTTTTAAATACAGATCCGGCATTTCTCCCGAAGGTTTCCTCGGACTTTCATAGGTCGCAGGAGATCATTCTGTCTTCTTTTTGCAATAATCCGGCTAATGATAAGGAGGCACATTTTCACCACTTGGATGTTAGGAGGTGCCTCCTGGAGTATCTTAGAGTGTCTAGGGGGTTCCGTAGGTCAGATGCCCTCTTCGTCCTCTTTTCAGGTAAGAACAAGAGAAACCAGGCTTCAAATCCTCACTAGCTAGATGGTTGAAACTATGTATTCAGGAGGCATACAAAGCAAGGTAAGTGGCTGCTCCTGTTTTTTTCAATGCACATTCTACTAGGGGACTGGCTGCTTCCTGGGCAGAGAGAGCTGGTGCCACTCCGGAGCAGATATGTAGAGCTGCGACCTGGTCGAGTTTTTTCACGTTTGTCCTTCATTACCGACTGGATTTGAATACGGCTTCGGAGCAGGCGTTTGGGCGCAAAGTGCTTTAAGCCGTAGTCCCGCCCTAAATGGGTAAGTTCTTGTTTGTCCTGTCGTAAGGCTGTTCTGGAAGGCGAAGGGGAAATTCAGAGTTAGACTTACAGGTAACTCTCTTTCCTATAAGTCTTCCAGAACAGCCGGATTCCCGCCCTTCTGTTATGTATGTGATGGTGAAAGAGGTTTTCAATATTGTATTTTTGTTTTCTGGTTGTTTGGTTCTGTCATTACAGTGTCTTCTTTCGGTTCTCGATATAACTGAGGAGCTAGGGGAGAGGCAGACCCTTTTGAAACAACTGGGGGTGGAATGTTTCCTGCAAAGGGGAGGAGCATATCTCGTAAGGCTGTTCTGGAAGACTTATAGGAAAGAGAGTTACCAGTAAGTCTTAAATCTGAATTTCTGGAGCTCTGTGTTGTCCAGCACTGGGCGGCTCTACAGTGGACTTTATGTGCATACCTCTCCTATGCCGAATGGTGCGAGGCTCTCAGAGGCTCACCCAAGATTTGTGGCAGCCGGCTCTTCCGGTCTTCATCACCGCAGGCAGCGCCCTGCCACTAACCCTTCCCGCACAGCACATGTCGCCTACCCGCTCCTCGGTTGCTGGGCTTACAACTTCTAAGAAGCAGTTACCCTGCCTGCCAGGACCGTGACTGCTTCCGTTTCCCCGCTATCTCCGATACTCACACCAGTGTTTCCCCCTGCTGACTCAATGGGCTCTGCTTCCTCAGTCTCTTCATATGCCGCTGGAGACAGAGCAGCTGGGGACTGGATAGTTTCCCCAATTCTGATGGCTTCTTTGACTTTCCTTGAAAAACGGTCTAGACTTTTTGCATACCTGGAAAAAACCCGTACTCAGGGCTAGTTCACACCAAATTCTGTTGATGCAGTTCCAATACTGTGATGCAGTTCGTTCAGTTTGGCTGCTGCTGCCAAAATACATAACAATGCTTTCCTATTTTCACACGCAGTTCTGGTGTGAACTAGCCCTTGTATAGCATTTCTGCAGGAAACCCACTTCAAACGCAATTAAGTCCCATAGCTAAGTAATAGGGATTTTCCGGTGGTGTATTATCCTCCGCCACCACCTCTAAGTCAGTGGTTCTCAACCTTACTAGGGCTGGGACCCCTTGGTAACATTTGCCAAGTTGTGGTGACCCCCAGTGGTAAAATACCATAATGTACTATTGCTGGGATTTGTAGTCCTCTGTAGCTGCTGTTATTCTCCATTGCGACCTTATAATTTATTATTGCTGGGATTTGTAGTCCTATATAGCTGCTGGTATTCTACAGTGTGCTGTATAATGATTATACGGTGCAACGCAGTATAGCGCCAGCTACAGAGGAATACAACAAATGTACTGTGTAATAATGTATTGCTGGGATTTGTAGTCCTCTCTAGCTGATGGTACAGCACAATGTACCAGCAGCTAGAGAGGACTACAAATCCCACTACCCCAGCAATACATTAATGCAGCACCATGTGTGTGTGTGTGGGGCGGGGGGGGGGGGGGGGGGGGGGGGGGGGGGGAGAGAGTGCAGGCCTACCTGAGCAGATATGTACTCCGTCAGAATAAAATAAAAAAACCACCATAGGAATGCAGGATGTGACAAAATAATGTGCAGATTCAACACGTGACCTCTCCCAGCAAAACAGATATTCAAAGCTCAAAGTCCTTACTGGGTATGAACTGATTTAGAATACTATGCACAGGACTAGCAAATCAGCCAATAATCTATCTGATGTAAAGTTGTTTAATTTTCATGTATATATCACAGCTATCATTGACTAAGGACCGATAGAATAGTTTGTCGCCAGGATCACCTCAACAGGATGATTTGCTATCTCCTTGGTGCCAGGTTTCGGCATGTGGTGGTCCGGGTGGACAAATTACTGGGAGGGGCTGGGCATGACCCAGCTGTCTTGGTCCATGTTGGGATGAATGACAGAATACATGGAAGATGGAAGCTCCTTAAAAATGAATTTAAAGAGCTAGGTTACAAGCTGAAGGAAAGGACCTCCAAGGTAATATTGTCTGGAATATTGCCTGTGCCATGCGCAAAGCATGACAGACAGCAGGAACTTAGAGAACTAAATGCATGGCTGAAGACCTGGTGTAGGAGGGAAGGCTTTGGGTTTCTAGAGCACTGGGCCGACTTTTTTCATTTGGGTACAACCTATATGCTAAATGGAAGGGGGTCTGCTGTGCTAGGGGAGAGGTTCATGGGAGGCAAAACAAACGACAAACGCACTCAACAATTTGTTACCAGTTATACAGTAAGGTGCACACGAAATGGGCTTTGAACAGTAAAACAGTAGAAAGGCATCATGGCACACTCACAAACCAGCATGTAGGTTTGTGAGTGTGCCTCCCATGAACCTGTAAGTAGGTTCATGGGAGGGTTTAGGGACTATTTAAACTAGGATTGAGGGAGAGATGGAATATAATGGTGCAGATATGTCAAATGGGTCAGATTATAATGGAGGTTGTAACAGGGCAAGATAGGGGTAGGGAAATCAAACTGGATAAGGAGATTCCCATGTTGCAAACAAACATTGGAGATGATAGTACTAATTGTACTACAACAAAAAATACAGAAATTACAAGTGAAAAATGTAAAAATGGCTTATATGGTTTGTTTGCCAATGCCATATGCCTGCACAGCAAAATGGGAGAATTGGAAGCTTTGGTGCATGAGGAGAACTATGATATAATTGGTATTGCTGAAGCTTGCCTTGGTTCTTCACATGATTGGGTTGTTAATATTCCTGGCTATGCTCTCTTTCTGAGAGACCGGGTAAAACGAAAAGGTGGCAGTGTTTGTCTCTATGTCAGAAGTGATCTAAAACTGAGTGTGAAAGAGGGCTTTAGTGATGTGAGTGTGATGGTGCTGAGGCATTATGGGTGGAGTTGTATGCTGGTATGCATAACGCAAAGGTAATTGTTGGAGTTTGTTACAGAGTTACTGAGTAACTGAAGCACCCACGAGCTCCCCCCAGGCCGTGTGAATAGGAGCCCACATCAACAAAGAAATTAACTGACTGAACCATGCTGTGATCCTGTAGTTGGGCCAGGGGCCAGGGGCCAGAACCTATGCATATACTATGGGGGGTAAGAGAGCCCAGAAGAAAGTGACTACGAAAGTTCCCCGAGTGGGAGCGATCAGGCGGCTCTGGGCACCGGAACCAGTGATACAGGGACGCGGCGGACGGGAAGGAGGAGAGGTTGCACAGTAAGCTGCCGAAGCTCTGTATCCGGAACGCTGCAGAGACCGGACAGCAGGAGATATGGACGGACGAGTTAGCTCACCGGCGTTCGCGGGGGCCTCTGAAGACTCCCACCAAGGTACCGCAATATCGTTACACACACTAGCTCAATCCCTACCCACAAAAGGAGACCTTACAAACTTACTGGGGCACATGGAAGCCTCAATTAAAGCAGATCTGACCACAATTAGAACTGAGATGTCCCAAGTATTAAAGAGGGTAGAGGAGACAGAAGAAAGGCTAGATGTGCATACTAAAGCTATCCAGGAGCTGCAGGATCAGTGCAGGAGTATGGAGAATGCTATGAGAATGGTAGCATATAAAGCAGAAGATCAGGAAAATAGAAACAGACGGAATAATTTGAGACTCAGGGGTATTCCTGAAACCATAGGAGACCGGGAGTTAACAGATATAATCAGAGAGACTTTTAATGACATGCTTAAACGCCCAAAAGCAACAGAGATAATCTTTGATAGAATACATAGAGTACGGCGCCCCACAACAAGCGGAGGAGAGAATCCAAGGGATATAATTGTGCGGTTCCATTACTATACGGATAAAGCGCAAATTATGGATAGCTTGAAAAACGCAACAGAGATGGTGATTAGCGGGGTCAAAATTCAGACATGTGGATTTGGCACCGGAGACCTTGGCGCGCAGGAGGGCTCTCAAACCTCTGACACAGGTCTTAATTGGCCGACATATTGCATATAGATGGGGGTTCCCAGCCTGTCTCATTGCAACACAAGACGGTAGAACAGTGACCCTACGGTTTCCAGAAGAACTATCGGAGTTTTGTAATAAAATGGACCTTACGTCTCCAGAACTGCCAGGAAGGCCAGAACCCATGCTGAAACTAAGGACAGAGTTTGACCAACAACCTAGGCAAAAAAAGAAGTGGCTCTAGGAGAGAGACTAATTGTATGCAGGGGGATTAGCTAAGGGGCACAAGTGGAAGATTTCCACTTGTGAAGAAGGTGACTAATGGTGTGCAGGGGGTTTAGCTAAGGGGCACAAGTGGAAGATTTCACTGTGTATATAGATTCTGGTATTGTCTATTGTATACTTCATGGTGGCATATGGTCCCTGAAAGGTGTTTATCAGGTCCCTGGAGTTGTCTACGGGATATATGTGGGAGAAATGTAAAGGTATATTAATCTAAGGTATTGTTTCTAGAAGTATTTAATTAAAAAAAAACAGGAACAGTTAAGCGGCTTGGGGGGGAGGGGGGTGGGGGTGTTTTATTATATGCCCAGGTCTGCCATTCTGCGTAGTTCCACACCCACATTAGGAACGGGCCACATGGGGGAGATGGGCCCACAAATTGCCAATTTAAAGGTGAAAATAGGGTAGAAAAGGGAGAGGATTGTGATGGGAAGGGGGGAGGGTGGGGGGTGATGGATGGTCTCTACTTGGCAGGGACAAATTCATGATTTAATATGTAGAGGTATGAAAGGGTCCAAGGCTCCAGTTAGGATTAAGATCTTCCAGAACCAGGGAAGGATATGGCAACCACTAAAATAATCTCTTATAATGTAAGGGGGTTAAACTCGGCAACAAAGAGCTACCAGGCAACAACGTTCTAGAAAATACGTGCAATGGTACTACAGTCTTTAAAATAACAAAAGATCTAAAGGGGTAGCTATAGGCTTTAGTAATAATATGGCAGTACAAGTACATTCTCAATTCTACCTCTCCCGTCCATAGCAACAGGATATCATCTATGTACCTGTGCCACGATAACGCATGGCACAGGTACATGGATAAGTCCTCCCTAGCCCACAGGTCCTGCTCCCAGCCACCTAAGTACAAATTCGCATAAGAGCGGGAAGATTTTTGTTTTTACAGGCAACGATCAACTGGACAGAATACACACTGGTGAATATATATGCCCCTAATCGGCAGCAAGTTCCTTTCCTACTAAAGGTGTTTAGGAAGCTAGGGGAATTTCGGAAGGGTAGGGTGGTGATAGCAGGGGATTTTAATATATGCCTTGATCCAGTGTTAGATACTTCATCAGGAAGGATGCATAACCCAGTTCACACCTAACCCGTTTGAAAAGGGTGATCTCTAAATATCAACTGGTAGAGATATGGCGAATCCTCCATCCAACGGAGCGCGATTTTACATACTACTCCCAGTTGCATAGGTCATACTCCAGACTGGACTGGATAATGATAGATCATGTGGCAATTGAGTCTGTGGAGTCTGCAAATATTCTCCCCATGACGATTTCAGATCATGCTCCTGTAGAACTATTATTGAATAATAACACCTTGATGGGGAAGCAATATGATTGGAAACTGAACGACTCCTTGTTACATGATCAGTTAGTGGTTCAAGAATTGGGGGAGGTTTTAAAAAATTATTTTCAAGATAATATAACGGAGGGAATGTCACCTGTAACTATATGGGAGGCACATAAGGTAGTGCTCAGAGGTAAGTTGGTCGCAATAGGGGCCAACCGTAAGAAAGAGAGGAGGCGTGTTATACAAGAATTATTGGAAACAATTAAACAACTGGAAATAACTAGGGCTGCGGAAATTAGCGATATGCATTGGCCTATACACATACAGCAGAGCAATGAAGTAATAAAATAAACTAGGATCACACTAATCCAGCACGTTATTGTGATCTCTATTGCGTGAGATTAATAACGTGCTGGATTAGTGTGATCCTAGTTCATTTTATTACTTTATTGCTGTGCTGTATGTGTATAGGCCAATGTAGTTGGATGTGTATGTGCGTTATAATTAATCGAAATTAAGCGATTAAAAAAAATTTCGATTAATCGAACAGGAAATTTTTAATCATTACCAGCCCTAGAAATAACACATAAAACAACACTAGATCCTAGGACACTCAGGGAACTAACTTTAAAAAGAGAACCACCACGCCATCAAAACGATTTTATTGATCCACACGGCAAGAAGGCAGGGGCTGCCGGTGCTACTCCTGTCAATAGATGCTGAAAAAGCCTTTGACAGGGTAGACTGGAGTTTTATGTTTAGTACACTGACTATGCTGGGGCTGGGGAAGATCATGCTTCATTGGATATCAGCATTATATGCTTATCCAACGGCGAGAGTGAGAATCAACGGTTCCCTGTTGCAGGAATTTACAGTATAAAATGGAACACGTCAGGGATGCCCCCTCTCACCTTTTCTCTTTGCCCTGTCATTGGAACCACTGCTCGCTACAATCTGCCTGAACCAAAACATCCCAAGGGATAGAGACACAAGCGGGGGAATTTAAAGTAGCTGCCTACGCAGATGACATCTTGCTATATGTAAAATATACCAGAACAACGCTCCCCCAAGTATTGAGGGAACTAAAGGAATATGGAGAACTCTCGAATTTTTAAATCAACTTAGATAAATCGGAGATCTTAAATATAACTGTGACAGAAAGCGAGAGACAGGCGCTAACTTCTTATTTCCCTTTCCGATGGAAGGGGGACAGGCTTAAATACTTAGGAATTAATTTAACATCCAGATTTCCGGAGTTATACCAAGCTAATTATATCCCGATATTGAATACAATTAAATCAGATTTAACATCTTTTTCATTACGTAAGCTTTCTTGGGTGGGAAGAATTAATTTGGGAGACAACCAAAATCCCTTCCAGTGAGGAGTTGTTGACCAAAATGGAAGCCACTAGTTAATGGAAGAGATGGTAAAGACGAAGCAAGATAAATATGGGTTATATCTTAAAATATTGGGGACGTGGTCAGAATTTAAAGATTCGGAGGTATACTGGTCGTACCATGGGTAAAGATCGGACCTAAGAGGAAGGGGGTAAAACAAAAAGTATTGTATTGAGCCTTGGGGATATGGATCGGAGGGGGATGGCTGAGGGTTATGCTGTATGAGTATTCGAAGTTCAATTGATGAATAATCAGGTATCATGCTCCCAACCACGTGGGGGAGGGGGGAGTGGTAGGTGATAGGGTTGTCATAATAAGGTGTAGAAAGGGGAAGATGAGAGAGGAAATTGGGGAGTGTTTTAAGAGTACACATTAGGAGGAGGTTAATGGAGTAGAGGAATGGATAATGGTAGGGGGGACAAGTAGAAACATTTCTACACATAAAAAAGGAAATAGGCTAGAACACGGTAATATTTAATACATTAAACACTTTGGGGTAGATCAGGGGAGGGGGGGGTGGATTAAATCCCGACTTGGCTCCCTGGACCTATAGGTGGTTGGAGGGGTTCATGATGGGGAAAGGAGAAGGATGCATGAGGGGGGAAACATTTGGGGTTGTATGGAATTTATGGAGAAAGTTATTTGGTATGACAATGTTGTTTAAATAATGATGTCAAAACTTGAATAAAGAATTAATAGACAAAAAAATTAAATATAGTGATAGTCAGCACGGATTCACAAAATACCGAAGTTCTCAAACAAACCTACGAGGAAGTGAGTAATAAATTGGACAGAGGAATGGCTGTGGATATAGTATACTTGGACTTTGCAAAAGCGTTTGACAGAGTTCCCCACATGCGGCTAATGTAGAAGTTGAGGTCAGTAGGTATAGAGTATTCAATCTGTAATTGGAAAGAAAACTGGCTTAAAAGACTGTATTCAGAGAGTGGTGATCAATGATTCATACTCTGAATCCTCTGAGGGTGTTAGTGGTATCCCACAAGGTTCAGTGTCAGGCCCCTTACTCTTTAATCTATTTATAAATGACACGGAGTTGGGGATTCAAAGTACTATTTCTGTGTTTGCAGATGACACCAAGTTATGTAGTGGAATACAGTCCTTATAGGATGTCCCCAACTTACAAGCAGGTCTAATTGTGTGATTGGGCATCTATTTGGCAAATGAGGTTTAATGTTGGTAAATGTAAAGCAATGCACTTGGAGACTAAACATGCATGCATCATACACTCTAAGGGGATTATGTTTGCGGGAGTCAATGATGGAGAAAGATCTGGGTGTTCTGGCAGATCATAGACTGAATAATAGCATGCAATGTCAAGCCACAGTTTCTAAATAAACCAAAATACTTTCTTGTATTAAAAGTGGTATTGACTCCAGAGATAGACATAATCCTGCCCCTGTACAAAGCATTAGTAAGACCTTATCTGAAATATGCAGTTCAGTTTTGGGCACCAGTTCACAAAAAGGATGTTGTGGAACTGGACAAAGTGCAGCGAAGGGCGACTTAACTCATAAGAGGCATGGAGGAGCTCAACTATGAGGAAAGATTAACTGACCTGAATTTGTTCTCTCTGGAGAAGAGGCAATTAGGGGTGAAATGATCACCATATATAAATACATAAATGGTCCATATAGTGAGCTTGGTGCCAAATGATTCACTTTAAGGTCACTGCAAAGGACAAGGGGGCACTCTTTGCGTCTGCAGGAAAAGAGGTTTAACCTTCTGCATACGGAAAGGATTCTTCATAGTTAGTAGAGTGAAGTTAGTAGAGTGAAAATGTGGAATAGACTCCCCCAGGAGCTAGTTCCAGCTAGCTCGGGTAATTGTTTAAAAAAAATATCTGGATGTATTCCTAAATGCACAGAATATTACTGGATATTGAGTTGTTATTATAGATATATTAAGCATCGGAGATTGTTGATCCAGGGAATATCCGATAACTTCAAAAGAAAGGGCACTGTAAAAGATGGTTACTGAATAGACCGAGACCTTTATATTTTCTTATAAAAGTATAAACTTTATTAGTTACAAAATATCATGTTCAGCACCTGTTACTCCATTTCCACAAAAATCTTCATAAAAGAACAACGTTGTCCATAGCACTCATACATACATTCTTCCATACATACTATGCACTCACACAGATTTTTGAAGATGTAAGGAATCCAAAAATAAGGGGGGGGGGATCTGTACTCCAGTTCTACTTCGAGATATAGATCTGACCAGTTTTGGGCACCTGATACATATGAAGTATAATGGAATAGCGACTGTTTGTCTGTAATTCAGGAAAAGGAAGTCTCTATAATTAGTACAATTTAAGACAAAAACAATCCACTATACTTATGTATATATGCTCCGTTCTCCGTATATAAACCCTTTTAATAAGTAAATTCGTTAGAGAGCCTCAATTATTTTGTTTTTAGGGTTATTCAAACTTTCCCAATGGGGTGAAGTTTCTCCTGATGTTGGATCTATTTCAAGGGGGAGACTTGTGCGGGACCAGTAGGATTGTATAATAGTCTACCGTACTCACAGTTAGCTGTCTCGTATCCCTCCTTTTTTGGGTCCAGGAAGTTCCGTTTGTTCAACACTATCACCAGCAGTTGATTCGTCTGTGGCTTTTCCAGATCCCAGGGTTTTTCTTGATACCTCTGCGAGGTTAGTTGGTTATCTTATAGTCCTCCTTTTTTGGGGCCGGGGAGTTTCCTTTGTTTAGCATTATCTTCGGTAACTGGTTGGTCTATCGTTGTTCCAATAACCCAGGGTTTTTCAATTGCTTCAGCATAATTTGGTTAGTAACTTAGAGATGTTTGAATTTCACTCATCGTTGTTCAGGAGACAAAGTAATTCAAATGATCCGTAAGGGAGCTGCCGTTTGTGTGGGTGACATAGCATGTGTAACACACACTCAAGGGTGGACGCGTTTCGCTCCGCCCATCGGAGCTTCGTCTGCACCTTCATCTTTTACAGTGGCCTTTCTTTTGGAAACACTGTTACCATTTTTTTGTGCTCATCACTCCTGGTTACATGACCTGGATGACCTATCCCAATAAACATAAAGGGATATATTTGGTATATCGGAGCTCCAGGGAAGAAACATTTTTTTCTTTTTAATATCCGATAACTTTATGGGATCAGGAAGGAATTTTTTTCCCCTGTTTGAGCAAATTGAACCATGCTTTATAGCTTTATAGGGTTTTTCCCCAGTCATCTTCCAGGACAGCCATCAAGATATAG
>NW_017307660.1:444934-446666 GCF_000935625.1 Nanorana parkeri | reverse complement strand
TCTTGCAAACTTTCATATAAGGCTCTAAGCTGAAAATACTGTAACCATTGATTGCATCTATACCTTTTGTACGGGCATCAGAGAAGCCATTGGCTTCAGATTTATTAATGTAAGAGCATCTATTATAGGTGAAGGTGAGCAGGAAGTCCATTGTAAAAACTGACCCTTTAATTCCCCTGGTTTAAACAGTGGGTTCCCCATGATAGGAGTCATGGGTCCCCCCATAGTGGAAATCTGTTTTTCTTATGTTAGCCCACACCTTCAGGAGAGGAGGCACACCGAAGGGGAGGGCATGCTTCTGCGGTCTCAGCTCAGGTTCTATCCATGGTATTGAAAAAGGAAGGATAGGGGAGATTTCCCTCTCCAGAGTGACCCATAGCTTATTCATATCGTTAAACTTTCGATCCAATATATGGGCCAATAGTGTGGAATTATAGTATGTTCTCAAATCTGGAAGGGACAGTCCTCCCTCCTTCCTTCTTATTACTATATCATATGCTAGTCTAGGAGAGCGCCCTGCCCATATATATTGTATCAATGTCGAACGATTTTGATGAAAGAAGGAGACTGGCAATTCTATAGGTAAGGTTTGAAAGAGATAAAAAACGAGGAAGTATATCCATTTTATAAAGTGCTATTCTACCTATCCAAGAGTGTTTATAGGGTTTCCACCTCTTCATTTGTTGGATAGAGGACTGTAGCAGGGGCCTGTAATTAAGGTCATAGAGTTCCATTAAGTCTTTAGGGAGAAGTATCCCCAGATATCTTATGACTGAGGTCTGCCACCTGAATGGAAAGCTGTCAGTCAGGTGGGAAACTTCCTCGTCAGGTAGTGTTACGTTTTAATACCTCTGTCTTTTGGAGATTAACTTTAAAGTTACTAGCCAACCCAAATTTACGAAATTCTTCTAGCAATGATGGAAACCCTATTCTTGGATTTGTTATATATAATAGTACATCATCTGCGTAAAGTCCCAATTTATATTGGTCCCCTTGGACATGGACCCCCTTAATTGATGTATTTTCCCGAATTGCTACAGCCAGATGTTCCATGGCTAAAACATATAGCATTGGGGATAAAGGGCATCCCTGTCTAGTGCCATTTTGGATATTAATAGGAGAGGAAAGAAAGCCATTTATCCTGACTCTTGCGGTAGGTCTTTTATATAGGGCCATAATTTTATCTACTACCGTTTTGGGTATGCCTATCTGTAGCAATGTCTGGAGTAAAAAACCCCAGCTCAACCGATCAAACGCTTTTTCAGCGTCCACCGAAAGAATGCATAGTGGAAGTCTCTTGGTGTTTGCGTATCTAATAAGGGTCAGTGTCTTAATAGTATTATCCCTGGCTTCTCTGCCTGGGACAAATCTGGATCTAGAAGTATTGGCCCCAGAGAAGAAAGTTTCCATGTCTGATCTCAGCGATCTGGCTGCTTTCGTTTTTTTCTCCTGCCCCTTCCTCCCTTTTCCTTTCTTGCCGCTCATGTTCGCCTGTGGGGAAGAGGGGAGGCTCGCTGCTGATATTGGCGATTTTCGCAGGGTTTTGCTGGAAGGTATACTGGGGGCTCGTTGGGGGGAGATTAACTGGAGGGTTGTTGCGGTCCACTCTCTATGGCGCCCGGGAACCCATATTGGAAGCCGCTCTCAGCACATCCACGCGCCGTGCACTCGCTCTGTGCACCCGCGCATCATCGTCCTCGGCAGACTCCTCCTCTCTCTCTCTATATATATA
>NW_017307660.1:407654-444831 GCF_000935625.1 Nanorana parkeri | reverse complement strand
CCCCCCCCCCCCCCCCAAAGACTGACTCCACATCTCACCCAAACCTGGGGTACCTGGACTTTGCAATAATTTAGAAGTACAACAAACAGGTTCATGATTATTACGTCAGATGTGTATCGCACATGAAGTGCTTACTCATAAGGCTCAAAGGCTTAGCCTTATGAGTAAGCATTTAATATGGCAAAATGGGTCAAAGTAGCTGCTGATGCTTGTATGTCATGTGCCTTCTACTCATTGAATAAGCCTTGATCTAATTGCGTAAACCTATTGCTTGAAGCAAGGTCCTTTTCATGGACCTGTTTGCTGTACTTTTAGGTTATAGAAGACTCGCCTGAATGCATGGCCATGTTAGATTTAATAAAAAAAATGCTAATAGAGCTTGTATATTTATAGCCTACTCGACTGTGTAATGGTGTCAGCTCTATGTAATGCTGTTCCCAATGTGCAACTTCAGATTCCAGACCAAAGGAGGCAATCACTTCCTGGTAGTAAAAAGGTTATGATTTTGACCTCTTGTGATGTTAAAACCATATGTTTTAATTTAACAAAATTAATTTTCAAATCTTTACTGAACAAACTGAAGAGAGAAGCTGATTGGTTGCCCTGGGTAACTGCTCCACATTTTTTTGCTCCAGTTTTGATCAATTCCCCTTAGTGTGTTTTCAAAGTGAACCTCCAAAATAGAAGGGCTTTTCTCTTCTGTTCATTAAAGGGACACAGTCAAGATTTGTAGATTGTGAGCACTGGGTAGGACTACCATCTGCAGGAGTAGAACATCGGGTACAAAAGCGGGGTGGCCCCTGCTGGTGGCCATCTCCCCCCACAGGCTGGGCAACGAGCTGGATGTATATAAATCCTTGTAGTCCTCCCTTGTCCTGCCAGCGAGCACATGCAGGTCCTCACTATGGCAGGTTTGGCTTCGACGGCTCTACCCCCACGTGGAGCAGCCTGTGAAATGCTCTGAGGGGCACATCTGACTGGCAGGTCCTGACTGACCAGTCAGTGTCCCTCTACAGGCAAGCTGCACCCTGGTCATGGCCAGAGGTGACTCGTATTCTTTCTGAAGGTCACGCTTTCTGCAGTGGGTGAGTTCTAGGGGATACCCTCTTAATCCATTCTGCTTTCCTGTCTATTTTCCTGCTACCTATTCATGGAAGTCGAATGGATTAAAAGATTCACCCATCCCCCTAACATCCGGTGTATTCCACATAAATAAACAGAACCCACTACAAGCACCAAGCAAAATAAAGCCACTATTTTATACAAACGCATGCACACTGCAGCAGTTGCGCAACTGAACTAGTATTCTTATGGGCTTTCTGTTATACTACTGGGTGTGCTTGCATGCGTGCTTCCATCAACTCATCGAAGGTACCTGCTGGCAAGTCATTGTAAGTTGCCTGTTTCGACAGAAAACAATCTCTTCCACCCTTGTGGCTGGAAATCCGGGCACAATGGTTATCACACTGGCCACTTTAGGCTGTGGCTCTGTGGTCTCCATTCGGCTGGAGCTGCTGCCGTCATTTTTGTGTGGACTGCCCGGCCTTTTTGTGTGGACTGCCCGGCCTATCTCTGACGTCAGTTATGACCGCACAGCTGGAGTTCAGGTGCGTGGAGGAGGGGCAGTTCCTTTTGGAGTCCTGGTGGCGATCCTTTTGCACCCTTAGTGGTTCCTGCGGCACGCCAAATCTTTTAGAATCTGCTGGCACTTCACTGTCCTTTTTTAAAGCCTTTTCATCAGCTATGGATGGCTTTGTTTCCTGCATTGAACCAACTCTGTCCCACCCTCCTGCCAAGAAACATCCACCCGTTTTCCCCAGTTTTGATGGTGGCTTACGACGATGGGGTGGATACACCGGTTGTGGTAGATTCTCCTGGCATGTCTGCTCCTAAGCCAGGCCTGTCGGGCAGCGATGATGAACCTTCTGCGTCTGTCATCTTACAGGAAAAGGAATTTGTTTCGCCGCCTATTAAATCTGTTTGGGGTACTCTTTTTGAACTTGTTCCCAGTACCCCTGGATAACCCCTGGTGCCCTTTTTGGGACTATTGTCGCTCCTATCAAGGTTTTTCCGCATCATTCCTTTGACTTTCTGTAGGAGTGGAAAATACCTACTTTTAACCACTTGAAGTCCGTGGTGTTAAACCCCCTTTCCATCCAGGCCATTTTTCAGTATTCAGCGCTGCGGTACTTTGACATTTATTCTGTCATGCAACGCTGTAATTAAATTAATTTTATACCCTTTTTTGGGGGACAGATAGCTTTTTTTTTTTTTTTTTGTGGTATTTAATCACCACTGGGGTTTTTATTTTTTAATAAAAACATTCTGTAATTTTTCTTTAAAAAAACATTTCCCTATATTAAATTCTAAAACATTTTTATTACCCAATTTTTTGGTAAAATATAAAAGACGGGGTCACGTCGGGTAAAAAGACGCCAAACATGTCAAGCCTTAAAATTGCGCACGCGTGCAAAACCTCAAACGACATTACCCAGAATTGGCCATAGGCGACGCTTTAAAAGCTTTTACCGCTCATCAGTTTAGTGTTATCAGTGATTGATGGCCCTAAAATGATTGCTCTCACTTCGACGTTTGCGGCGATATGTAACGTGTAGCGCAATTTGTCGTTTTCGCGCGCTGGTGCACCGGACGCTTATTTACGTTTAAATGTACGTAAACGAAGGGGGGGGGACTTAAACATTGGGGGGGGGGTTTACTTTTTTATTTGACTTATTTTTTTAAACTTTTTTTTATATTTATTTTTTACGCTTACTGTTATTGCTATTACATAGGGGATACAATCCCCCTATATAATAGCAAAGGCACACTGACAGGTCCTCTTTATGGAGACATTAGGGGTCTCTAGGACCCCTAATGTCACCTGGGCACCCCAAAAAAAGCTGAGGAAGCACAGATCTGCTTCATCAGCTTCTTCTCTCTGGCTATAGCAGCCAGATGACTGACAGGTGAATGCGGAAGTGATGTAATACACATCACTTCTGCATTCACAGCACCGAGGGAGATCAGCAAGGAGCTGATCTCCCTCCCTTCTCCTCCTGACGCCCTCCGAGCCGGTCCCGGGCCGCAGATGGGCTACCAGATCCCGGGATTGAAGGTGAGGGGCTGGGAGGGGGTGGACCAAAAAAATCACGGCATAAACTGATCGGCGGCTAAAGAGCCGCTGATCGGTTGTATGGGAAACAGCCGTTAACGGCTGTAAAAATGAGCGGGTCTTTCCTGCCAGTGCGCGCTGATGTGAGTCTACCGTCAACGCGGACAGCAGATTTGTGGCTCGCAATAATCCTCTTTCTGAGCTCTGCAGGCTTTGACCTCATGGCTTTTGCTCGGATACAGTATAGAAGGTCTCACAGCTGACAATGCATAGAGAGGTGTGTGCATTTCCGAATCATGTCCAATCATTTTAATTTACCACAGGTGGATTACAATCAGTGTAGAAACATCTCCACAATGATCAAGAGAAATGGGAGGCATCGGAGCTAAATTTCAAGTGTTGTTGCAAAGAGTCTGAGTATTTATGCCAATGTGATATTTCAGTTTTTTTCCTTTTTCATACATTTGCAAACATTTTTTAAAATTCTGTTTTTCACTTTATTATTATAAGGCACTGAGTGTAGATTAATGAGAAAAAAAAGTTTAATCAACTGTAGTATCAGGCTGCAACATAATAAAATGTAAAAAAGTGAAGGGGGTATGAATACTTTCTGAACTGTATGCTTTCCCCTAATACTGCCTTTTTCTTTTGGTGCCGTTTGCTAGGCCACTTAAAGACCTAATTTCCCTGTACAAAAAAGGGCTAGTAACGAGAGGGGGGGACCTTAGGAATTTTAAATAAAGAGAAATATTTAATTCCTTCCCAATGTCATATATTATCTCCCCAAAATGAATAAAGACCGATTTGTAAATAGTATTGATTCTGTAAGCTGTAGACTAGGAGAGTATAATGGAGTATATAGACTTTTCAGGCTATGGAACCCTGTTGCATCTCTTTCTTGAAAGATACTAAACATCTTTTACAAGAATTGACAGGATTCAAACTTGATGGTGGATCAGGACTATTAACCACCTTCCGTCCATGGCCGTTTGTGAATGGCCAGACGGGAGGCTGCTAGGAGCGGGAGGGCGCCTTAAGACAAACTGAGCATGTAAACAGCCAGCGATGGCTGTTTACATACAAGTGATCAGTCATCTCTAGAGACGCCCGATCGCTTGCAGGAGCTGCTGCACATGTTACATATCGCCGCGAACATCGGAGTGAGAGCAATAATTCTAGGGCCATCAATCACTGATAACACTAAATTGATGAGCGGTGAAAACTTTTAAAGCGTCGCCTATGGCCATTTTTGGTTGCGGTCGTTTTTCTGCGATTTCGCGAGCGCGTGTAATTTTAAAGCTTGACATGTTTTGGTGTCTATTTACCTGACGTGACCCCGTCTTTTATATTTTACCGAAAAAATGGTCATAATGTTTCATAACGTATTATAGGGAAACATGTTTGTTTTCAAAATATAGGGTACTCTTTTTGTTATATAGTAAAAATAAAAACCCAGATACCACCAAAAGAAAGCTCTATCTGTCCCCACAAAAATGGCATGAAATTAGTTTCAGTACAGCTTCGCTTGACGCAATAAACGTCAAAGTACTGCAGTGCTGAATACTGAAAAATGGCCTGGCCAGGAAGGGAAACACCATGGTCTTAAAGTGGTTAACTAGTGACAGCGGATGTAGGATCCCTTTTATACCATTGATCCACTAAAAGCCCTAGTGGCAGTTAAATGGTTACTACAGAAAGACGCCAACTTAGAGGAAGAACAAGAGTTCATTTTAGAAGGATTAAAATTTGGTTTAACCATTTAAAGGGGGTTTAACACCCTGGTCTTCCTGGCTGGGCCATTTTTGAGTATTCAGCGCTGCGGTACTTTGGCGTTTATTCAGTCATGCAATGCTGTACTGAAATTTAATTTTATACAATTTTTTGGGGACAGATGGAGCTTTCCTTTGGTGGTATTTAATCACCACTGGGGTTTTTATTTTTTTACTATAACAAAAAAAAGTACCCTAAATTTTGTTTAAAAAAACCTGCTTCCCTATGAAATGTCATGAAACCTTTATTATCACCTCAATTGTTTGGTAAAAAAATATGGGGTCACTTCGGGTAAAATAAGAACTTGCCGCACTCCTTACCGGGACCCCGACCCAAAAGAAAACGTCAAGTAAATAGACACCAAACATGTCAAGCTTTAAAATTGTGCGTGCCAGCGAAATCGCAGAAAACGACCACACCCAAAATTGGCCATAGGTGACGCTTTATAAACTTTTACCGCTCATCGGTTTACTCTTATCGGTAATTAATGGCCCTAGAATGTGTGTATGTGGAGGGCCAGGGGGCTTTAAAACATTTTTTGTGTTATTTGACATTTTTTTGTGTGACTTTTTTTTTCTTTTTAGCTTCTTTATTCTTTTGTTTACACTTGTTTGTTTGTGATAACATAGGGGGCTAAGAAATCCCCTATGTGATGGCCAATTCACATGACAGGTCCTCTTTATGGAGACATTAGGGGTCTCTAAGACTGAGATCAGCTGCTGGAATCCCTACCCGTGCTGAGCAAGGCAGCGGCTTGGATTGCTGATGCTTCGGCTGAGTCAGTCAGGTACGCAGCGCGAACTACGGCATTGATCAACGCGTCAAGGAGGGCTTTGTGGCTCAAAACGTGGCCAGGGGATGCAGCATCCAAAGCAAAGTTATGCGGGCTGCCTTTTAAAGGCGACTTGCTTTTTGGGCAAGAGTTGGAGGCGGATTTAGACAGATCCGCTGAAAAGAGGGGTTTTCCGTATCCCCCAGGCAGCAGCGGAAAAAGTTTTTTCGTGGCCAAAGGGGTCAAAACTTCCGGAAAGGAAAGAAACAGGTGGTTAATTGTAAGAGTACCGGCATTAGAGGAAAGAAGGGGATTTTATTCCCACATTTTTTCCAGGATCAAAGTGCAGACTGATCTGAATCTGCAGCCTCTGAACAGGGTGGTGCTGTACAAAAAATTCCGGATGGAATACGTTTTTTTCAATAAGGGAACTGTTGCCCCCAGGAGCTTTTTTAGCGACCATAGACTTAAAGGACGCTTATTTTCACATCCCTGTATGACGGTCATCCCTATACCTGCTGAGGTTTGCTGTCCGGGGACCAGCGGGGGTTCTGCATTTTCAATACAGGGCGTTGCCTTTCCTCTTCGCCTCGGATCTTTACCAAAGTGTTGGCAGAAACTTTGGCCCCCCTGAGATCGCGGGCGGTGGGGGTCGTGCAGTATTTGGACGACCTCCTGTTTTTTGCACCGTCGGAGACTCTGCTTCGACAGAAACTAGCGGTGGCAATCCAACACTTGGAAAGTGTCGGGGTTGGCTGCTGAACAGGGGAAAATCCCAACTGGTCCCCTCACAGACGGTAAAGTTTCTGGGTTATTGGATCAATACCCGGGACATGATGATTTCCTTACCAGAGGAAAAAGTATCGTTACTGATCGAGGAGACCCAGAGATTGAGTTTGGTAAAAGATGTCTCAGTCAGATTAGTGATGAGTAGTTGGGCTGATGACATCAGCCATCCCTGCAGTTACTTGGGCACAGTTCCATTCAAGGCCTCTACAGAACTGGCTCTTGAGTGTCTGGGGGGGTCGGCAAGAAGACCTAGACAAAGTAGTCCACGTCAAGCAATGTCTACTGTGGTGGATGGAGGGTCGGAACCTCGCAGTAGGCAGGTTGTGGTGCCAGCCAGAGCCGGTAGTGGTCACGACTGATGCTTGGGGTGGGGGGCCCACTGTCTGGGGCACATTTGGCAGGATGTGTGAGAGTACATGTGGAGAGTGAAGTCGTCAAACTGGAGAGAGCTAAAGGCAATAGGGTTAGCTCTCTACCAGTTTCGAGATATTTTAGCAGGACAGCATGTGGCGGTGTCCTCATACAATGCCACAGCAGTCGCATATGTGAACAAGCAGGGGGGGGACTCCTTCTCAGGGCTTAATGGCACTGACAACAGAGATGCTAGCTTGGGCGGAATGCAACCTCCTCTTGCTGACGGCAAGGCATATCAAGGGAAGCTTAAACGAGCTGGCAGACTCTCTGAGCAGAATGGAGCTGCACAAATCAGAATGGGCGCTTTGCCAAGGACGTTTGCCTGGATTGTCAGCTTGTGGGGCTGTCCAGAGGTGGACCTCTTTGCAGCTGCCACCAACAGCCAAGTGGGAAAAGTTTTTTTTTCCCTCTCACGGAACGATGAGAGTCTGGGGGTGGACGCACTGGCTCACCCTTGGAAGTTCCACCTAGGTTATGCGTTTCCTCCATTGAGATAAATTCCAAACGTTATTCGGAAATGTAGAGGAGTACGGATTACTTTGATTCTGATAGCGCCGTATTGGCGGAAGAGGCTGTGGTCCACGACTCTTTTGGAGTTGTGTGTTCAGGAGCCTCTGCTTCTTCCGCCAACTGAAGATTTGCTGGTACAGGGGACAGTGAGACACCCGCAGGTACAGGCTTTAAACTTAGCAGCATGGCTTCTGAAAGGAAGGGGCTGATCAGCAAAGGGTTATCCACGAAGGTAGTTTCCACTCTGTTGCAGAGTAGGAAACTGACGTCAGCAATTTACTAAAAGGTATAAAAAGTTTTTTCGACTTGGTACACCGGCAGAGGTAGACCTGAGGCAGGCACGGTTCCATTGGTACTAGACTTCCTGCAGGAAGGTCTGGAAAAAGGACTCTCATGTAGTACTCTGAAAGTGCAGGTGACAGCGTTGTCTAATTTTGTAGGCATTAGACTAGCAGAAGAGCCACTCATAAAACGGTTTGAGGGCAGTAGTCAGAATGAAGCCTCCAAGGGGGAAGGACGTCCCAACTTGGGATCGCTCAGTGGTGTTGCAGGGGTTCCTGAAGCATCCTTTTGAGCCACTAGAGTCATGTACAATACAAAATCTGACTATGAAGACAGCCCTCTTGGTAGCGCTAGTCTCTGCTAGGAGGGTTAGCGAGATTCAGGCTTTCTATTGTGGATCCATACTGTACCATCCTGGGAGACAAGATTATTTTGCGGCCAGACCCGGCATTCTTGCTGAAAGTGCCGTCCAATATCCACAGGACGCAGGAAGTAGTCATTCATTCGTTCGCAAATCACCCGGCCTCAGCCAGGGAAAGGGAATGGCAAGGTATAGACGTGCGTAGGTGCGTCTTAGAGTACATCAGGGTTACGAAACCATGGAGACAATCGGCTGGCCTCTTTGTCGTGTTTGGTCCCCATAAAGGGAACAGGGCCACTATAGCGAGATGGATAAGGTTGGCCATAGCTGAAAATTATAAAGCACAGGGTATAGTGTTGCTGGGTACACTCACTGCACACTCAACCAGAGCTTGGGCGACTTCTTGGGCAGAGCGAGCACTTGGTCCTGTTTCCAAACCTTCGTCAGGCACTACAGACTGGATATTATGTTGCAACAAGACCAGGTGTTTTGGCAGGAAAGTCCTGCAAGCTGTGGTCCAACCCTAACGAGGTGAGATTTGTCCTCCCTGATCCTCTCATTGGCTGTCCTGGAAGATGACTGGGGAAAACATGAGTTGATTACCTGATAACTCTGTTTCCAGGAATCTTCCATGACAGCATATTCCCTCCCTTGGTTAGTATCCAGGGGACATCTGTAGGTGGATGACTGAGGGGATACTATAGCACTTTGGTAGCCTTCGGTCCTAGAGGGTACTGAATTGGGGGTGGAAGGAAGTGCTTTTTATTTAATGTGGTTGATGTGTTTCCTGTTGCAGGCAGGCGGAGCCTTCTCTCATTGGCTGCCCTAGAAGATTAAATGGATGAAGTGTAAATTGTGCAGCGCTAAAGGTGATAATAAAGTGAATAATATGAATATATAAATATCACAATGTAAAATATGTTATATGATTATCACAATATAAATATAATTTATAGTTCTCAGTGTATATAGTGCAAAAAATTAATCCAGCAGTGGTGATGAAATATTAAATCTATTAAATAACCACATTGTAAAAAATTATTTCACTCGTGTCATCCTGGTAGTGAAAATAACAATTCCTAAATATCAAAAAATGTGAATGGCTATTAGCCAGCAAAATATCTGAACTTTAAAACAGTCCCAATAAGTGAAAAATCAGTGATATAATTCCAAGTGAATCCGATGAAAACTTCAAACAAATGTTTCAAAAATGATAAATCAATCAATAAATTCTTCCCACACCAACGTGTTATAAGTGTCTCCAAACTGCCCCCTTTAGGGTGCGCACTCACCCCACTGCTGAGGTGATAATGCAGAGATACCCGATCAGAGGGTCCACATCCCAGATGTCTCTTTCGGCAATGTTCCGTCCGTTATGGGTTTATATAATTATAAAAGAAACCTCCTCATGGTGTGGTATGCATAAACGTTTATTATAAAAAAAACATAGAAAAACTCAGTTTAATATCGAGAAACCGGCCGGTATAGTGTAGCATCTCAATCGTCTGCTACTTCCTGGTTTGACGTATCAATTAGAATAGACCCGCCCCGACGCGTTTCGTCATCTGGGATGTGGACCCTCTGATCTAGTATCTCTGCATTATCCCCTCAGCAGTGGGGTGAGTGTGCACCCTAAAGGGGGCAGTTTGGAGACACTTTTAACACGTTGGTGTGGGAAGAATTTATTTATTGATTTATCATTTTTGAAACGTTTCAAGTTTTCATCGTATTCACTTGGAATTATATCACTGATTTTTCACTTATTGGGACTGTTTTTAAAGTTCAGATATTTTGCTGGCTAAAAGCCATTCACATTTTTTGAAATTTTTTGATATTTAGGAATTATTTTCACTACCAGGATGACACAAGTGAAATAATTTTTTACACTGTGGTTATTTAATAGATATATTTAATATTTCATCACCACTGCTGGGTAAAGTTTTTGCACTATATATACACTGAGAATTATAAATTATATTTATATTGTGATAATTATATAATTTTACTTTGTGATATTTATATATTCATATATTCACTTTATCACCTTTAGCGCTGCACAATTTACACTTCATCCATTTTTGACCCTAGGGTTCAGAGCGCAGCAGCTTTTAAATCAGACCCATCCATAAGCGCGGATTTTACATTTTCTGTCCTGGAAGATTCCTGGAAACAGAGTTATCAGGTAATCAACTCATGTTTTAAAAAAAGTACAGATAGAAACTGCTATGTCCCGTTAGCAAGTTGTCACCACCCCCTTTGGCTTAGTAATGTACCAAGAGGACAAATTATTAGAATGAAATGTAATTGTTCTATAGATATGGGATTCAAGATACAATCTGAGGTCATAAAAGAAAAGATTTAAACTGAAAGGCAATGATGAAAAAAATATTGATCGAGATATTAGCAATATTACAGAAAATGTATTGGGGGATAAGACTAATCGAAGAGAAATAATAAAAAAAATCCAGATGTGACCCTGGTAATGGACTTTAATGGGCAATATAAGAGCATTAAGGAGAAAATAAAGATATTGGAATATCCTACGATTAGATAAGGAATTGGAGGATATTTTACGCGTAAAACCAAAGATCGTGTATAAGAAAGCTAAATCTTTGAAATGATGCTACGCATGCAGGCATGCATTACATAAACGACGAAGCCCAGAGGGGAGGGGCGAACGCGTAGACGCCATTCTTAAACTAGTTGGATGACCTGGAGATCTTCGGCTGTACAGCCTCAATACACGGATTAAAAGTAACTCGTGGATCTATGTAACAGCACTAGTGTCTGTCTGCATCACCAACACTTGGATACCCCACTAACCAAGGGAGACCAAAAGACATCCAGTGATTTAAATCTACAAACACCTCTATCCGTGGAAAACACGTAAACAAAAATTGAAGGACTGACTCTGAGGTCACATGAATAGATCAGCTGTTCGGTTTCAACACGAACCAGCAAAACAAGTTATAATCACTGCTGTATAAGAATTGTCCCCTGATACAAATACTTATGGTGGAAAACTTCCTAAATACTAGTTACCAGAGAGAACTAATTATAACAAAATGTGTTGATCAACATACTAAGAGAAATCCTAGTCGGCATTTAACTGTTTCTCTCTGATATAATCTATTAACCCTGCAATTGGATTTCATATCCAAAAGAAAGATTCCGCTAACTACAGGGACACTATTCTAATAGCTTTTTGTTTAAGTTGAAATTATTTACAAACAAGAATCCTATTTTTGCCGAAAACTATCGTAGATCTATTCACTGTCGATCCAAGACAGATCTATAAAACTTTTTACCAGATTGCAACATATAGGATCAACAACGAATTAAGATAACCATCGACCTGCATTCAGCCTAAGAATATGTGGATGTGATCAGTTACCGCCAAACCCAGAGACGTCCATCGGATTGCCAGACAGAGAAGCGTGATTCGTCACTCCAGAGAACACGTCTCCACTTCTCGAGTCCAGTGATATGCCATCTGACGCTTTCCATTGCACTTGGTGAGATAGGGCTTTGATGCAGCTGCTCAGCCATGGAAACCCATTCCGCGAAGCTCTCTACGCACTGTTGTACCAATCGGAAGGCCACACGAAGTTTGAAGGTCTGTAGCTATTGACTCTGCAGAAAGTTGGCGACTTCTGCGCGCTTCAGCATGCGCTGACCCTGTTCTTTTTTTTACGTGGCCTACCACTTCGTGGCTGAGTTGCTGCTGTTCCCAGTTGCTTTCACTTTGTTCTAATACCACTAACAGTTGACTGGAATATTTAGTAGCAAGGAAATTTCACGGATGGACTTATTGCTATGCTATAATTCACTGAGCTCCTGAGAGCGACCCATTCTTTCACAAATGTTTGTAGAAGCAGTCTGCATGCCTATGTGCTTGATTTTATACACCTGTGGCCATGGAGGTGATTGAAACACCTGGATCCAATGATTTGGAGGGGTGTCCTAATGTCAGGAAAATTACTGACTACTGAGGCTTTGTCGATATAGAAAACAGCGTACTGGTTTATTTGATCAATAACATGCGCATGGAGAAACATATAAAACACAGCTTCTGTGCTGTGAGAAAAATGTCTCTGCCTATTCCTTTGCTCTGTTATCTTTTATTGCCCTTTGCGTGTCATATACTGGCATTCGATGCTGTTTTCCCTCCACCGAAACTTCCTCAGGATGTGGGTTACTCTTGTGAGGCGGGTGTTAACTGTTTTCTTGTTATCTACATCTCTTGTCAACATTTTCCATTGTGGTATGATTTAACTCGAAAAAGCACATTCATTAGCATTGAAGCAGAAGCATATAAAAATATATTCATATTGGCAGATTCATATTTCACATTATAATCAAAATATGATGTTTTTCCTCCAACATCTCCCTCCTGTTTAAACCATATAACAATGCTTTTTTCATCAAGGAACTGGCCTTAGTGATTTACCTGTTTGGGCCAGCCCTATCACTCATGCGGGTGTCTCCCGCGTATTGGTATAAGGTTAAATCGTATCAATCGTGACATGGATCTTCAACATCATTCGTGGCTAAAGCAGCATACATCACATCACCTGCAGCTCGGTCAACCACCCTGGAAATGAGTCCCTTCATGCATGGTACCAGACAGTAACCTAAGCATAGTAATACTGACCGAACAACGGCAATGGAGATCAAGAAGGATGTCCAGATATTTGCCCCACTTTCCGAACATCCTCTCCATCCATCCGGTGAGGTGATCCTCGATACCACTGTTCTCGGCAAGTTCGATAGACAGCATCTGCAGGCCTTGCAGGGCCTTTGTAACACTCCCATCCGGTGCTGTGTTAGGGATGTACGTACAGCAGACCGTCCCGAACATTGCACACACGCCTCCTTTATCTGCTAACGGTTCTGCCATGCTGTCAGTGAGGTGGCATCAAGCTGCTCGGCAAGCCCTTTGACTGCATCCCTGGTGTAGTTGACAAAGCGCTGCTGATTGTAATATATGTAGTTTATCCAATCTACATTTTCCCCAGTCATCTTCCAGGACAGCCCATGAGAGAAGGCTCCGCCTGCCTGCAACAGGAAACACATCAACCACATTAAATAAAAAGACTCCTCCTTCCATTCCAATTCAGTTTTTTTTGTTTCCTCCGGCTACACAGGGACATCGTAATGTTTGTTGTTCTTGAGGCTCATTGTTTTATTGCCTTAGGCAGAGCCTAAACCCGCATGTGTCTGGACCTACTCCGGGCATAGCCTGCTTCGGCGCATGCAGGGTTTGTTTCCTTTATCGGACCCCCATCCGAGTTGGCCAAGGTTCCCCTCCGTCGCTCAGGGAGGGAAACCATCCTCCTGACGTGTGTGGTGAGTTCCCCAGTGGCAGCAGAGCACCCCCTTGCATATCAAATCGGGGCAGCAGTACAAACAGGCTGAAGGAATGGACTATCTCCAGGGTAGGGGCACAGAAGCTTACCTGGAGATGGTTACCCCCCGCAGGAGTCGCTAGGGGTGCCGTTTGTTTGCTGTACCCCCGCCGCGGCACCGCATGGTGTTACGTGCGGGAGGGGGTTGGTGTCGCCGGCTCACTAAGGCTGCTGGACTCAGGAAGTGCCTGAGTGGGCGGTAGCGGCATCACGGAGAGGGCGGAAGTGAGTCACTGGAGCAGTGACGCGCTTCCGGTGCGACTGCTCGGCACAAAAGCGCTGGCGTGCATGAGACCAAGCCTTTGGAATAGCCTCTGGGGGGTGAATCTGCCACGATTAACACCACTCGGCCACGACTATCAGCTGCACACCTTGAAGACTACCGGGACCGCATACGGCCGTGGGGGCGTCAGGAGCGGGCTGTTAGCGCTGTCGGCAGTAGGGGTGAGGATGCCGGACCGGGTGCTGCCTCCCCAGATCTGGGAGAGCATAGTACTGGCGCTAAGGTAGGCAAGTTTTTTTTTTTTTTTGTGATGATTCTCCCCTAGCCTTACCCCGCTTGTATTGGGGGCCAGGACAAGCGGGGGGTGATGTTGGCAACAAGACCAGGCATTTGGCAGGAAGGTCCTGCAAGCTGTGGTCCCACCCTAGGAGGTAAGATTTGTCCTCACTGATCCTCTCATGGGCTGTCCTGGAAGATGACTGGGGAAAACATGAGTTGATTACCTGATAACTGTTTCCAGGAATCTTCCAGGACAGCAGATTCCCGCCCTTGGTTGGTATCCAGGGGACATCCGTGGTTGGATGACAGGGGGGATACTTTTAGTACATTTGGTAGCCTTCGGTCCTAGAGGGTACTGAATTGGAATGGAAAGAGGAGTCTTTTTATTTAATGTGGTTGATGTGTTTCCTGTTGCAGGCAGGCGGAGCCTTCTCTCATGGGCTGTCCTGGAAGATTTCTGGAAACAGAGTTATCAGGTAATCAACTCATGTTTTTATTTACCTGTACATGCGAAAAAAGTAAGGCGAAGCCTGCGGGTATTTGGTTTTGAGCTTTGTAGTCATTCGGTACCCCCCTGAGCACACCTATGGCATCAATATAGACCTCACTATCAAAGCTTCCAGATGGGCTACTTCTTTTAACTCTTGTGGATGTTTTCTTACCGTGTTCATATATTTTCCCTACCACTTTACCTTTGTCTCCTGGGATTACATAAAAGGGTTGTATTGTATTAAGGCAAATGTTCCTTCCCAATGTTTGCTTAACAGTGATCTTAATTTCTTATCTCCGCATACCCACCAGATGTCCGCCAGTGCATAGGTGTGGTTAGAAAACAGTGCTGTAGGGTATTGTATATTACCCACTTGGTGTATCTCAGTGCAATATCTAAATGTTTGGGTACTTACTTTAATTGTGTTATAGCATGTGTAGTTTCCTGCATAGACAGTGACCCCTACTGGTCTGGTGCGCATATTTGTGATGGGGAATTGGGTTTGCTCTTCGGTACAATGTATTGGCTTGTCCCCTTGCATAATTTTTAACAAACAGGTAACATTTACTTCGCTTGGGATGGGTACTGTAGCTAGATTTGGTCCTGCCCCAGCACAAACAATACAACCAGTTTGCTTCAACCTTCGGACAGTGAAATTCATCCAGGACATCCATTCATTCTTCTCGCTAAACCCTGTTTCAATTGAAAGAGTCAGCTGGGTACTAGAATACTCTACCTCCAATCATTTAATCTATGCTATTAATATTTCCTTCATCAGTTACATTTAGGCCTGGGTGTGGTTGTTTAGTTTAACAAGCGCCCATGGGTCATGTCCCTGTCACACTGACCCCTATTCTGAATGTTGCACTATCTTCTGCTTTTGGGATTTTTACAGTGAGGATTACCTTTCTATCGCTTGTTTCGCAGAATGTGGTGCGTGTATAGAAATCTGCTTTGTTGGGATCTATTTTTGCCCAGCCTGTTTCCCACCCATCCTTACCAGTTGTCCACCATACATCTGTCCAGTAACCGAACACCTTACTAGGTTCTGACAAATAGACTGGATAATTATTTGTCATAGTTCAACCTGTCGTCAAAGACCCCCTTTGGATCAAAAACGAAACTTAGAGTTATTTTGAGCTTCTGTGGTCAGCACGGTGATGGGGTCCGTAGACCATCTAGGTTGTCTTTGTTGTCCTTTTACCTTTTTATTGCCTCTTTTGCAATTGACACCTCTTTTCCTTGTTTTTCTAGTTCTATTCCCCATAATATGAACAGTATGATAATTGTCCCTAGTACACAACTCACTGTTAATATTTTCCCTTGGTGTGTTCTGCAATATCCTGGTGCACCTAATGGTATCATGTTTGTCACGGTCCCTAGTCTATTCTTTTCCTATTGGGAAAGGTGCTCTTGAATTCGCAGTGCTACCTTCACCCCTAGAGGCGGAGGGTAATCCCTTTGACCCGGAATGCAAATTTCTTCAAGGGCCAGGGACGGCCACTCGTTCACAACCTTCAGTAGCACCTTCTACTTGTCCCTTTCTTATTCCGTTTGCCTTTTTACAGTGTGTCATGTGGATCCATGGAACCCTTTCACT
Source organism: Nanorana parkeri (assembly GCF_000935625.1). NCBI lineage: Eukaryota > Metazoa > Chordata > Amphibia > Anura > Dicroglossidae > Nanorana > Nanorana parkeri. The sequence goes on along the minus strand of NW_017307660.1, from coordinate 428,821 downwards.
TATTTTTATAGCTGTGGGAGTGGTCAGTTGCACTTCATATGGTCCTTCCCACCGAGGTGATGACCAATTCTTTCTTCTATGGACCTTGATCTAGACCCAATCACCTGGTTCCAGTAGGGTTGGTATTTCGTCGTTCTGATCTGGAAGAGAATTAGCGGAAACAATACCTTTCGAAGGTAACATGTGCTTCATATATTCAGCTAAACTCTGTTCTCCTTCATTGGGTTTTGTCATTTTTGAATTGTGGTATAACGTATGGTCTGCCGAACATTATTTCGTATGATGTCAGTCCTGTCTTATGTGGGGTGATTCTCATACTTTGTAAAGCTAGTGGAAGACAGAAAATCCAATTTTCCCTGTATCTAACATCGTTTTACTTAGTCTATTCTTCAATGTGCCGTTATTACGTTACACCAAAACTGCAGACTGTGGGTGATAGGAACAGTGAGTTTTAACTTTTATCATTAGTGCTTTTGACATTTCTTGTATTACTTGGTTAACAAAATGGCTGCCGTTATCGCTGTGTATTACTGTCGGGATTCCAAAACATGGTATTATTTATCTTATGTGCTATGTGGAAGGCCTCGATCCATTTAGAAAACATATCTATAATTACTAGGCAAAATTTCTTCCCTTCTACCTTAGTTAATTCTCTAAAGTCCATACAAATAGTGTGGAATGGGTATGGAGGTTGTTTAAAACTTCCTTTTTGTGGTTTTAGATTACCCTGGGGGTGCATCTGGGCACAAACGGTGCATTGTGCACAACATTGTTTTAAATAGTTTGTGTATCCGTATGCTGTGAAAGCTTTCTCTACCATTGCTACCATCCCTCCTGTTGAGACATGGTTAACCCCATGGCTCAATAATGCCGCATAGCGGAATAGGGATTTTGGGAGGATAGGTCTACCTTCTTTCCCTACCTATGTGTCTGTTTTTGTGTGCTCCTTTTTCCTTTTTCCATTTTTTAATTTCTGATTCTGGCGCCTGTTCTTGCATTGATTTTAAGATTGAGTGATCGATATATTCAATGTTCTCTACTGGCTGGACGAGACAGGTGCTGATGGCTGCCCCTTTTGCCTCCAGATCAGCTTTGTTGTTCCCTAGGGAGATTGGGTCCTTTCTATGTGTGTGTGTGTGTGCTGCACATTTACAAGTGCTAGGGCGCTAGGTAGTAAGATTGCCTCCAGTAATGCAAGTATGAGGGGCTTGTGCATTATTTCTTTCCCAGAGGAGGTAATCATACCTCTGTTCTTCCATTGTTGTGCAAACAAATGGACGGTGGAAAATGCATATTGGCTATCAGTATAAATGGTTACTCCTTTTTCTTGCTGCTGCTTTGTAGGCTTCTGTGAGGCCGATGAGTTCAGCCGCTTGTGTTGAGTAATGTGATGGCAGCTTCCCTGTCTTGATTACTTGACTGTGTGTGACTACAGCGTAACCCACTTGATTTGTACCCTCTATGCTCTTGCTACTTGAGCTGTCTACAAAGTGTCAGATCGGGATTCGTTAATGGTTCATCAGTTAGATCTGGGCGGGGCAGTGTTTTTCTGTGGACCTGTTCGAGACATTCATGTGGGGTTCCATCTAAAGGACTTGGCATTAATGTGGCTGCATTCAGGGTGGTGCATCTCTCAATCCTGACATGGGGTTGACTTAATAATACAGTTATACGAGACAGGTGTCGCGCTGGCGACAAGCAGGCCACTTCATCTTGCAACAAGATTACAGCCACCAGATGTGGAACTGTAAGAGTAAGTGGGTGGAACAGGACTATGGGAGCTGATGCTTGTACTGCCATAGAGGCGGCTATTATAGCCTGCACACATGTAGGTAGACTTCTGCTTACAGTGTCTAGTTGCTTTTGAATAAAAGGCTAGCGGTCTTATTTTTCCCCCATGTTCTTGTACGAGTACGGAGCTCATATATCCCTCTTTAGCATCTACCATCTGTAGAAAGGGTTTGTTATAATTGGGTAAGCCTAAAACTGTGGAGCTTGCTATTGCTTGTTTTATATTACAAAAGGCTTCGGAGGCCTGGGTGGTCCACTTGAGTTTTTTGTTCAACTTTGTTCAACATCGTATAGGGGTCCGGTACTGTCGGGGCCCTTGGGATAACTGCTTTTATTTACCTCCTGTAGGTCTTGTACCAGTCTCCAATCCCCGTTGCCCTTCCTGACCGGGAACAAGGGAGTATTACAAGGCGACTGGGGCGCTTCTTTTAGAATACCTTTCCTCAAAAGGTCCATTATTACAGGCTCAATTCCTGCCTCCGCTTCGGGTCTTAAGGGGTACTGTCTTTTATGTGGGCGAAAAGGACCTTGTGGCGTAATGGTAACCTCCGTGGCGGTTTTCATTAGGCCTACATCACTTTTGTTGGCTGACCACAGGGTGGTGGGCAGAGTGGCCAGTTCTCCCTCTTCAGTGGTCAGCATTACTTCCAATCACAGGTCCTCCGCCCACACTTTACGATCTGGGAACGCGGAGCATTCCCTGTCGAGTACCTTCACCGTGACTCCTTGTTTTAGTTCACTTTGAGTCATTTTTCCCAGCATCTCCCCACCGTATGCCCAGTTCTGATCTTGTGATCTCTGTAAGGAGACATGGGGGGGTAGGTTGTTTCTGTAAACTCCCTGTACTGGTGGGGTCAGTAGTACACTGACTACTATAGTGCCATCTCTACACGAATACATTTTGTGTAATTGCAATAAGTATTCTTTTCGTGGGTAGAATGCGTCTTCATATGGGATGTCTGGCCCCTTTGTCCTCAAGTAGGTTGTACAATGGGGCTCAACCTGTGCGTACCCAATGTCAGGTTCTTTCGTGATTTCTTCCTTTAAACAGTTAACTGGCCGCCCTTGGAGTGTAAGACAGTAGAAATATCTTTTATCATCTTTTATTTCAGACATTCTTACCGCTCGCATTTCCCCTTTGCCTGTCATAAGGCATATTTGGAGTTCCTCTAGGAGGTCTCTACCCAGTAGGTTTATCGGGCATGTTTTTGATAGAACTACTGGGGAATCCACTATGTGTCTGGTTTGGGGGTCTTTTAATGTCAGTGGCATGGATAGCCCTTCTTTGGTGACGTTTCCCCCCGCGGTACGGACATAGATGGGCCTCTCTATTGCATAGTCACTAGGGGCGTCTTCTACCCTCAGTACAGATTTACATGTTCCTGAATCACACAAAAATGTGATTGGTCTGCCTTCTATCATCAATGTCAATTCCGGCCTTTTGCTGTTTGTGTTCCAGATTCAAAACTTCTACGGTTCCCTCGTCGCACCTTCTATAATCACTGTCGTCTACATCAAACAATCCTTTTACTTCACTCAGGCATGCCCTCCTTTTTGTCCCACTCTGCAATCTCTGGCTAAGCGTCCCCTCTTTCCACAGAGGTAACATTCTCCTCTGGCCCTTCTTCCTTCATAATCCTTAATTGGGGCTCGCGCTTGCCTCCTTGGTCTCTCTTGTTCTAACATACAATCTTCCCCCTCCTCATCATCACCACACAAATACACATCTGCCCTCTTTCCCTTCTTCTTGCCCTTACACACTCGCTCTGCATGTCTTCCATGTTCAATAAAGTCCTGTAGTCTGCAGGTTCTATGTGTTACCATATGTTTGGTCACAAAGGATGATATATTATCCTGACATCCTTTTAAAAGAGCGTTCTTTAATTGTTGTTCATACGGGCTATCTTGGGTCCTGTCTTGTGGTACTGCAATGCCGCAATTAGCATTGAATACAATTGTCATTCTTCCCATATAGTCATCAAATGTCTCTCCGTCTTTCTGTATACATTGGTTAATTATTGTCCAGTCCGGTCTATATCTATTTTGAGCCCTCTGGAGAATTGCCTCGCAGCGTACATTAAGATCTGCCGCGTCATAAGTCAAAGGGGCCCTGTTGGCATCTCTCGCATTGTAGTCCTCTGCTATTAGATGCCACTCTGCTCCCATTAGGGCACGGAGTGCTTGTTCGAGTTCCGTGCCATTTAGATTATAACTGTCGCGGAGGTTCCGTATCCCCTGTGCGAAATCCTCTACATTGACTTTGGGGAGGGGGATACCTTCTACTGCCTTTTTAACATCGTCCATGTTCCAAGGTCTATAAACCAACATGGACGGTGCCTGTCCATCTTGCCCTGCCCTGGGATTTGGGACCTGTATCATGGGGAATTGGTCCTCCATTTCTTCCTCGTCGTCTTCTTTTATCATTGTTCTAGTCATGGGATTACGTCTTTTATGTCCTTGGTCATATGGGGGGGTCTATGGTCAGGGGTCATATAGGGGTACATTGAAAATGGGTTACGGGGGGGATAGGACAGGTGGGGTTTGCGTGTTATGATGGGAGTTGTATCCATCATTGGGTGGTTTGTTCATTGGGGACAATATTGGCATTGTTGGTGAATGGGGGTATACTGGTGGTGTGAATAACACCGATGGTAGGGGAGTCATTAGAGATAGATGTGGGGGTCTCAATGATGCCGGAGTCTGTCGTGGGTATGCTGTAGGGAGTTGGGGATAAATGTTTGGAGGTATCCCCGGGGCTGTGGGATCCTGCCTTGCGAGGACTGTGGTAGTCAAATCTTCCTCTTGTTTATCTTTAGACATGTACATTATTTTCTCACTACTATTTAGCTTACATGCTTCTTGAACCCATTTCTGTGCCTGGGGTATCCTGATTTTTCTTTGTCTCCGTACATTATTCCCGGATTCAGTTTTTAATTTTAACAGTCTTAGTCTTAGTCTTCTTTGTCTAATTTTCCCTCAAAGTCATACTTTTTTTCCCCCAGTTCTCTAAGTGTTTACAGTTTGACTTATCTAATTTATCCATATATTTTTCATCATTTATATTCTGGATCCTTTGTACGACAACAATTTGTTTCCCATAATTACACTACTTTTATATCTGCTCACAGACTTTCTATCTACGGTACGTTGCAATAGAATACACTGGGTCTTGCACGATAAACAGTTCCTATCTTCTGACTATTACTCACAGACTTCCTGTCCACAGTACTTCGTGACAAGATACACTGGTCTTGTATATATTCTTCAAAAAGGGATAGAGGAAGAGAGAAGGTGGCTCACTATGCTCGGCTGTCCACTGTACTTCGTGCGCCTTGCCTAAACGTGAACCCAGTCACCTCCGTTGTATCAGGTCTAATATGTCTTTTTCGAAGGTCTTTTGTCTGGGTTCCTTTCAGAACTTACGTCCTCTGGTTCCTGACCACGGGCGACCTGCGAGTCACGTCCAGTCAGGATTTCCGGCTCTAAGGACCAAAAATGTCAGGAAAATTACTGACTACTGAAAATATGATGTTTTTCCTCCAACACCTAATACTTTTGGCAATCATGTATCAGTCAGGCACTTTCAATCCTAGAAGTTTAAATATAGATTTCGATCTCAATTGTTTAATCAGTAATGCGTAAATTAGATTTTAATTTAGGCACATTGGTGAGAAGAAACCATGTGCAGTAGAAAGCTGCATAGAGAGCTAAAGGGATTATAATATGTCATCTGGTCAATGTGTTAAATATGTTGAATAGAGTGTCTGTTTAAAGACTGTAAAGCTGCATTCAATATTTTCAACATTTTGTAATGTTCTAGAACAGTGGTTCTCAACCTGTGTAACCTCGGGACCCACATGTTTCCTTGGTCATTAAGGCGTGACCCAAAAATGATTTCATTTCTGAAACATTTTAATTTATTACACAAAACAACTTGTGCAGTATTCTGTCCAAAAGACCCCCAGTGTCACCTTTACACTGGAAATAAGCTATTGAAGTGCAGATCGCACTTCAATAGCTTATAGCTGGGCTCCAGGAGCCCAGAACTGACAGCCCAGGGACCGGAAGTGATGCAATCTGCATCGCTCCCGGTCCCATAGAACGGGGAGGGGATCGATGAACGGAAGTTTGTCGACCTCCTCCCCAGCTCCCCGCGGACACCAAGATCGCCGGTCCCGGGCCCGTAGGAGGGGCAACGGAGCTCGGGAAGCACGGCGGGGGGGCGGCCCCTTCTTCGGGACGCAGAAGCATTCTGGCAACAGGTAAGTCGCCAGGATTGCTTCTGTTGTAAAGCCGACAGTCGGCTCTACAAGTTTAAGCAGAGTCCCGGCGGCAAAAGTCACCGGGAGTCTGTTTAAACAGCCCCGATGCTGGCGACGTACGCTGTACGTCGTCAGTCACGAAGGGGTTAAAAGTTTAGTTGATGTGTAATTGCCTACCATTTTAAATGCCTAATGCTTATTAAATAAACTGACAGATGGCAATAGTGAGATATATTCTATACATGTCATGTATTTCCATGGCAACAGTACTACATATAGGCTTGTTTAGCATTAAAAGCTCCAAGCCCCTGACGAAGTCACATGTGTTTGACGTACTGTATGTAGGGCGGAGCGATTTGATGCAGGAGTAAGCTGAGCTGTGGATTTGGGACGTACCTGTCTGCCAGGATCCCTTTTTTCTATTTCTTAATGCTTATGGATGGATTGTTTCTTGTGTACGATTTTAATAGCGCTTATACTTTTTATACACTACACACTATGGTATGTTTATTTCCCCCTAACGTCTTCCATGACAGCACCTTGAGATATGGAGTCTCCTCCCCAAACTACAGGAAACACGTCACCACTAGCCTTTAAAAGGCCTGCCCTCTCTCCAGTCCCTCAGTAATTGTGATTCCTCAGTCAAACTGGGGATGCGCGTCACTTAGGAACGCTGGAGAATGCCTCCATGTGGCATGTTTGCCTGAGGTTCTTTCCGGAGTTAAGGAGGTAGCTTTTAAAGTTCCTACCTTTTTTTTTTATGTGGCCTCCAGTAGTCCGCCTAGCTAGGCAGGGGGTTGCGCTGGCTCCGCTTTTTCCTTCAGTGCCCGGCGAGGGCCTAGACTGGGATGATGTAACTCCTTTTGGCTGGGTCGCAGGGAACGTATGTCCTCCGGTCAGAGGGGATCGTTTGTTCTTTGTGGCCTCGGGATGTACTCCACGGCCAGCCTGGGTGGCCGCGTACGTCACTTCTGGGGGTGAGTGACGTAATTTCCGGGCGCCGAGGCTGTATGCGTTCCAAGCATCGTTTTTGGCACAGGAGGAAGTGGAGGGCCTTGACTGGTCATATTCAGCTCATAGTGACTGAGAAAACGCTGGTGGCTCCTGTCTACACCGCAGTGACGGACCCTGTGTTACCTCTGCAGTCTTCAACAACCGCAGATACCAGTCCGGCTCAGGTATAAGGTAAATCTCACCTCCCTGGTTCCTCTGACTTTTTTTGTCTCCACCTGGGGTCCCTTGGTGCAGGGCTCTTTGGTGTTGAGGGGCACTTCTGTACTGGAAGACCAGTGAAGCTTAGTCCTCCCTCCCCTTTTTTCTTTTGCAGGCTAAAGTTTAGGATAAAGCAAAGGTTGCAGCTAAGAAAAAGTGTGCTGTTTGTGCGTGCAAACTGGGGTCTACTTATGCAAAACCATTGTGTCAGAAGGGTATTGCCAATCTCTTTAAGAGTCCACTTCGGCTTGCAGTAATCTTTTAGCAACAGTTAAAGAGGAACTGTCTTCCACCTTCAAACTTTTAGATCCGTTTTGGAGGGTTTTACGCCTCATGCCGGTATCCGACCAGTCCTTGGTGCTCTGGGGGCTGGCCATGGAGGCCCAGGGGATCTGTGGGGATGTCTGAACAAGAGGAGTTCAGTGAGCCATGTCCTTCACATCGTTATTCCTCATCAGAGGATTTAAGTGCCCAGGAGGATGTTTCTAAACCTTCGAGATACAAATTATGCTTAGAGGATGTAGATCTGCTTACGGCCATTTATAGCACCTTAGAAATACAGGAGGAACGTGTGCGGCTTTCAAGACATGACCTCATGTATCAAGGCCTGCAGCAGAAGAAATCAAGGGTGTTTCCTGTCCATAAGGAAACTTGGGGAGGATCCGGCCTCGGTCTGGAATAAATCTCCCAAACTAGATGCACCCTTGGTGAAAGTTTCCAAGAAGTCGGATTTGGCCTTTGAGGACATGGGGGTCCTCAAAGAGCCAATGGACAAAAAGATGGAGCTTTTACTAAGAAGCGCTTGGGACTCCTCACTTCTGAATTTAAAGCCAGCACTGGCCATGACTTGTGTGGCTAGGAATTTAGAATTTTGGCTCTGTTAGACCCATTTACTGACGGGGACGCCTAGGGAACAGCTGTTGGATTCACTTCCAATCCTGTTCACGGCAGTTGGGTTAATTGCTGATGCCTCGGCTAAATCTGTGAAAATCACAGCCAGGTCATCGGCACTTACTAATTCTTCTCGTAGAGCTTTGTGGCTCAAAACTTAGGTTATGTAACCTCCCATTTTCAGGGGATTTGCTCTTTGGGGCGGAGTTAGAGGCCATACTTGAAAGGGCAAAGGCAGGGGCAGAGGGGGAATTCTCTTTTAATCCTCCCTCCCCAAACGCCTAAGCCACAGTGACTGTCTGCTTCCAGTAGGAGGAAGACTGAGGGACTTCCTTCATCACTGGCTGGAGATTACCTCAAATCAGTTTATCCTGAATCTGATCAAAGACTGGTACAAGTTAGAGTTCAGTGGTGTACCGCCAAGGTGTTTTTTTTTTGTCACAAATCTCCCGAGGCAACCAGACCAGGCAGAGGCACTATGTCTGTTGCTAGGGGATTTGGTGGATCAAAGGGTTATCACTCGGGTCCCAGAGTTAGAAGAGGGGCAGAGGTTTTATTCCTATGTTTTTTTGGTGAAAATGCCTTTGGCAAGTTTCGCTTGATCCTCAACTTGAAACCGTTGAATGGGGTGATAACGTACAAGAGATTCAGGATGGGATCAATTTTCTCAATCGGGACCGTGCTGGAATCAATTTTCTCAATCAGTACATGGCTACGCTAGATTTAAGAGATGCGTACCTGCATATTCCTGTCCACCCAGCCTTCCAGCAGTTTCTCAGGCTAGCGTTAAGGATGGGTCGGGTGGTTTATCACTACCAGTTCAGGACCCTCCTGTTTGGCCCATCATCTGCCCCATGTATATTCACAAAAGTTCTGGGGGAAGCTTTAGTACCATTTAAGACTTCGGGGCATCAGCATCATTCCCTACCTGGACGACATACTTTTGTTGGCATCTTCAGCCAGCAAGTTAGAGTAGGATCTTGTGGTAACGCAAAGCTGGTTGAAAGATCTAGGCTGGATAGTGAATTTTCAGAAATCAAACATGGTTCCCACTCAGGAGATTACTTACCTGGGTTACGTGTTAAATACTGTAAAGCAGAGCACTTTTCTTCCCCCAAGAAAAAATTCTGAAGGTGATTGCTGCAGTCAGTCGACTGCAGGGGAGTGGTCCAATCTCGTTAATGGAGATTGTCAGTGCTGGGGTTCATGACTCCTTGTCTTCCCGCAGTGAGGTGGGCCCGGTTTCATCAAAGACAGCTGCAACAATTTTGTTTAAGGAAGTGGAATCGGGATCTAGACAGCCTAGATTCTCTCATTCTAATTCCTGCCACAGTGAAGAGGAGTCTGTGGTGGTGGCGAACCCAGACTCGTCTTCAGTCAGGTCTTCAGTGGGTGTCTCAGGCCTCCATGAAGCTCACAACAGATGCGAGCTCCTGGGGATGGGGGGCTCATTTGGACACGCAGATGGCTCAGGGTCGCTGGTCCCGGGAAGAATCCAGAATGTCCTCCAACTGGAGGGAATTGAAGGCTGTCGCAAACGCCATCATGTGTTTTCAGGACAGACTCATAGGTCAGCATCTGTTGGTGTTTTCAGATAACATTACATCAGTAGTATATCTGAACAAACAGGGAGGCACAAGAAGTCCTTTGCTACAGAACCTCGGAGCATTTTTTGCTGGGCAGAAGTGAATCTGGCCTCCATTGAGGTCGGTTGATTTTAAAGGGGACCCACAATCTCTTGGCGGATTACCTCCAGTCGTCATCAGGTACTGCAAGACGAATGGAGTCTGACCCCAGAAGTGTTTTTTCTCCTGTCAAAGAAATGGGGACCTCCGGTCGTCAATCTCTTTGCCTCACAGGAGAATGCAAAGATAGGTCAGTTTTTTCCCCTGCATTCAGGAGATGCCGCATTAGCAGTGGATGCACTGCCAAACCCCTGGGATTTTCAACTTTATTATGCTTTCCCGCCAATACATCTAATTCCAAGGATGCTCAAAGTTTTTGCAGGAACAGACGGAGCTCATTCTAATTGCACCATTCTGGCCCAGGAGAGCATGGTTCTCTGTTGCTCTACCTGACGGGATTGGCCACATTGGACTCTTCCTGCCAGCCCGGACTTGATATTTTAGGGGCCGGTCCTGCATCCAAAGGTAGGCAAATTTCAGTCTCGCAGCCTTCTGTCTGAGGAAGACATTTTGAGAACCAGAGGGTTTTCCGTCAGGGTCATTGATGCGGTTTTACATAGCCGTAAGCCAGTAACTAGGAAAAATATATGGCAAAGTGTGGAAAACATTTAACGCCTGGAGAAAGAAGTTTAACAGAGCATCAGAGATTCCAGACATTTTGGATTTTCTCCAAGCAGGAGCAGATAAGGGGTTGGCACTCAGTACCCTTAGGGTGCAGGTAGCAGCACTTAGTGTGTTTGTTCAAATGTCCTTATCGGAAAATAATTTTGTTTCGAGATTTTTCAAAGCTCTCAAAAGAATTCTACCTGTCTCCATTAGGGCCATGCCTCAATGGGATTTATCTATAGTTCTGCAGGGGTTAACGGGGGTCTCCCTTTGAACCTTTAGTTGAAGCCTCACTTAGATCTCTGACTCTGAAAACTATTTTTTTGATTGCTATAACCTAAGCTCGTAGAATAAGTGAGCTTCAGGCTCTCTCTATAAGAGAGCCCTTTTTGATGATGTTTGAGGATCGTATTGTTCTTAGGACAGATCCGGCCTTTTTACCAAAGGTTTCTTCTACTTTCCATAGATCACAGGAGATTGTTCTACCTACCTTTTGTGATTAATCTTGCAAATTCAAGAGAGTTGTCATTTAGCTGTTTAGACATTGTCTCCAATATCTTCAAGTTTCTAAGGCGTTTAGAAAGTCAGATGCGTTGTTTGTTCTGTATTCTGGCAGCTCCAAGGGTAAGCAAGCTTCTAAATCCTCATTAGCCAAGTGGCTGAGACAGTCCATTATGGAAGCTTATACAGTTCAGAGCATTCCTTCTCCGAGTTTTGTTACTGCACACTCGACTAGAGCCTTTGCAGCTTCCTGGGCCGAAAGAGCTGGTGCTACTCTGGAACAAATCTGCAGAGCTGCCACATGGTCTAGATTTTCAACCTTTGTCCGACATTATCGCTTGGATCTCAATTCAGCAAGAGATCAAGCGTTTGGTCGTAAGGTACTGCAGGCTGTGGTCCCACCCTAAAAATGTAAGTTCTCGGTTATCATCTCAAGGTGCTGTCCTGGAAGACGTTGGGGGGAAATCCAGAGTTAGGACTTACCGGTAACTCTATTTCCAATAGTCTTCCAGGACAGCAGCTGCCCACCCATTCATGCTTGAAATGTTGATGTTGATATTTTGCAGTGGTCTTTGTTTTGTTTCTGCTTTTTTCCAGTTTGCCTTTGGTTCTCGTGATGACTGAGGGACTGGAGAGAGGGCGGGCCTTTTTAAAGGCTAGTGGTGACGTGTTTCCTGTAGTTTGGGGAGGAGACTCCATATCTGAAGGTGCTGTCCTGGAAGACTATTGGAAATAGTTACCGGTAAGTCCTAACTCTGGATTTTCCTTTTTACTTTACTTTATTTTACTCCAGATCACTTGTGAGAGTATACGCTAAGACTGTGATATATCCTTGTATACCTGCGTGAATAGATCATCTAATGTGTAAAGTTGCCCATACACCTTACAATTATCTGCAGATTTTCTGTGGTCAGATGGAAAAGGTGCAACAGATTCCTCCATCTACACTTAACTGTGTGGATGGAGGAATCTCCACCTGGGCCAATCTGTTGCACTTTTTCCATCTGACCACAGAAAATCTGCAGATAATTTGTAAGGTATATGGGCACCTTAAGTCCGATACTAAGGTGAGCTGTAATTTAGTTATTGCCAAGTTAACTGAAACATACTCCCCCTGGTAAACTGGATATAGGCATCTATGTTTCAGTGATTTATTGGCTACAAAAGGGGTTAAGGGCAAAGCTATTGGTGCAAATGCTAAAAGTAGTTGTCAGTCAACTGGACTTGTTTTGTGATGTTGAATACATTTCCCTGCCTACGCAGGTAGCTTCTTTAGTCGTATTGTGTGTCAGGAAAATATCCACGCATTTATAGCCAAACGGGTGACTTTTTTTTACTTTTAATTCAGTCACCTGTGAATGTGTCGAGGCCAATGTCAGTTGTCCAAGGGCATGATGGGAGGTTTTTATAGCTACCCTGTTCTCATTTTATAATCCAGTCCAACAATGCCATTGTGTTTGGGACATGCTATGATTATCTGAGATACTTGCAGGTAGCAGATGGTGTTGAAGGCCTGCCCCTGTTGAGGGTAGGTTTTTCCAGTTTGCCATAGATTCTCTTTCATGCCCCTTTTTAGTGAACTAGTTGTCCTCTTTCTCCAAAATGAAATACTAAGTGACATATAGATCTTGCTGCACTCCTTACCGGTATAGTTTACCCTGCTAAAGCCAGGTGGGTGCTTGTAGTGACCACAGATGACAACGTGATGTAACATCAAAGTAAAACAAGAATGTCACCAGCACTCCAATGTAGGTGAAATCAGTCCATTTAATCACTTAGCATGTCATCAATGCAAGTGCTTTCGGGGCCTCGCAGGGTCCAGTTCATTAGGCTCAGAATGACGGAACATTGCATCAATAATCATCATTTAAATAGACAAGAATACATGTGAAATAAGATAACATCCTCCCCCCCCCCACACCTGTAAGTACATTTTCCAAAATAAACAGTTCAATTTTTTTTTTTTTTAAAACACTTGCATAATGCCAGAATGTATATAAAAAGGGAACGCACCGCTGTCACGGCCGTTGGCTGCTCTAACATCAGCCCGTCACTGTAGCAACGGGACGTTATGTAGGAAGCAAGCTCCACCCTGTCCACCAGCCCTTCCACCGCGTGGAACGCAGGGCGCTTGCCGTCAATGGTTACGAGCAAGCTGTAATTACCGGACTCACCGTCCGATTTGCGCAGTACGGAGCGGAGGAGTGAAGACAGCATTTCAAGGCTCAAGCGATCTGCACAGACCCTCACATTCTATATAAAAGGCATGAATAATAAAGCAAATCGATAATACAAGGGCTATGAATGTCAAAGATTATGATCAATGTTGAGTAAATAATACTGAAAAAAAGGTGTATATATATAATAAAGTGGAAACCTAAGGAGACACTTATGGAAAAATCCCAGAATTGCGCTTAAAGGAGAACTATGGGGTCAGGGCTTTTCCCCAAAGTTCTCCTAAGGGTCACGGGAGAACACAAAGTAGAGTTCTCCCGTGACCCAAAGCTCAGTATACCGTGAGCAACAGCTACCCTCACGCCCCTCCTGTCTGTTCCGCCAGTCAGCGCTGGATGATCGGACAGGGAAAAGGGGGAATCCCTGCATGGAGCCGTTAGTGACAGTCACGGCTCTTTGCATTGATAGATCGTGAAGTGAGCGAGCGACGGTATGTGTTCGCTCACTTCCCTATCTACTGAGCCGACCTATGACAGTTTCATTGTCACGGGTCGGCTCAGATTATGAAGCAGAGTGAAAATCACTCTCCTCGTAATTCTCCTTTTTTAAAAGACGTTTAATTGACATCCAAGTGTGCTAAAAATGCAGCTAAGGATACAATTGTAGTGTTGTCACCTGGGGACCAAAGCGTTGTATATCCTAATACGTCTGGAAAAATGCAAGTGGATAACACTTGTAACATTGCCAGGAGCCACCATGAAGACGCAAGGATTATGTTATTAAAGGCAAAAGAAAAACGATTGGAGTAAGCCATATGGTGACAAACTAAATACCCTGATGTAATTAGGAGGTAGGAGCCCGGGGGACAATGGGGTGTGAACAGAAAAATTGTGACCAGTGTGTGGAAGCGAAAGAAAAAACAGGGACTGAGAGGAGGGGGCAAGGAAGGGATGATAAATTCAAATAGATAATGAGGTATCGGAGCTGCCACTATGTTATGTGGCCCACCGATGGGCCAAATATACTAAAGGTTGACCGTAACCATGGAGCGAAAAGTAACCATTACAGCATATGGATTGTTTATCTATTGTCAAGATAACAGGTCAATGATAGGTTGGGGTTAGGCCCCTAGGTTGGACACAGTCTAGAGCAGGGGTGCCCATTAGGTAGATCGTGATCTACCAGTATCTCTCAAAGCTGATGCTGGTAGATCACGGAAGGTGTGAATGGTGGCCCCTTTATTCTATTTTTGTATATTTATTTAGCTGTGCACACATGATTACCTATTAGCCTGAGTCTGCTGAGCCAAGCTCCCTGACACCTTTCTGGTGGATTCTGGTGGTTGAAGTGCTATGTATTACATCAAAAAATATTAGTTTACACAGCCTGTTGCACTACACTGTTTGCAAAATACAGCAACGTGAGCCAGGAGAGAGAGAGAGCGAGGAGAGACAGCCAGGAGGATGAGCGAGGGGAGACAGCCAGGAGGATGAGCGAGGAGAGACAGCCAGGAGGATGAGCGAGGGGAGACAGCCAGGAGGATGAGCGAGGAGAGACAGCCAGGAGGATGAGCGAGGGGAGACAGCCAGGAGGATGAGCGAGGAGAGACAGCCAGGAGGATGAGCGAGGGGAGACAGCCAGGAGGATGAGCGAGGAGAGACAGCCAGGAGGATGAGCGAGGGGAGACAGCCAGGAGGATGAGCGAGGAGAGACAGCCAGGAGGATGAGCGAGGGGAGACAGCCAGGAGGATGAGCGAGGAGAGACAGCCAGGAGGATGAGCGAGGGGAGACAGCCAGGAGGATGAGCGAGGAGAGACAGCCAGGAGGATGAGCAAGGAGAGAGAGCGAGGGAGGTTATTTTTTCGTTGGTAGATCTCATGTAGCTCGTCATTTGAAAAGTAGATCTTAACAAAAATTGTGGGCACCCCTGGTCTAGAGTGTATATCCAAAATGACTCTCTCTTTTTCTAGCAGTCGCTTGGCCCTGTCACCACTCCTGTCACCACATGTACCTGCTCAATAACTCTGCCCTTTAGTTTATGCACTTGATGTTTTGCGTTTGCAAAATGTATTGCTACAGGCTTATTGATTGCTAAGCACCAACCCGGTGAGAAGCTTGACATCGCTATCTGACCGTCGCTCCTGTGCTTTTGAAAGCGTTGTTTAAAGGGGCCTATCGTCTTGCCCACATAAACTAGAGACCAGGGGCATTTAAGAAGGTATTTACAAAATTCTATCGCAGGTGTAATAGTGTTGTATTTTTTCCCTGTGTAGGGGTGAAAGCAGAAGTCCCCACTAATGATGGAATTACAGATATTTACAGTTGAAGCATCTATAGCAACCTTTTTTACTTGAACAGTTTGTTTCTTTGCGTATTTGACCGAGGGTCTGCCTGCACCAGAAGATTCCTCAATGCACTGCTTTGAGTGTGAACATGTAGGGGTCTGTTTTTTTTTATGAGTGGAATCCTAGCTTTATCTGCCTTACAAAGACAAGATAATTTCTCTGTGGCTTTTATCAGTGCTGCTTCAATAACCTTACTGGGATAGCCCCTTTGGGAAAAGCGATCTGTCATTTCAATCAACTGTTGTGGGCGGGTTATCTGATCCGAACAGATTCTCCTAACACAAAGAAATTGAGAAATCGGTAAGTTGTCTTTTGAGATGTTCTGGATGAGCACTGTAGTGTAGTAAGGTATTTCTGTCCGTGGGCTTAGCATAAACAGATGTAATTAATCTATTGTCCCTGATTGATGGAAGCTTCGTTGGCAGAAATGGTGGGATTAAATATAATCCCAGAAAACAGGCTGCTCAAAAAGCCTACAAATGGATCAAACTCTGAACTTCCCATCGCTGTACCCCGTATTTGTCTATAGGTCAATTTAGAATAAATGCCGTTGGTATATCCTGCTGCCCATTTTTCAGCAGAAAGTGCTCAACCGTCCTGAGTCCATCTGCATTCGGGATGCAGGTTTAGAGTGAAGAAATATCCATTGTGGCAATTTTCCAGTGTTCATCGATTTTTAACCTCCTGCCATCCGCCCGTTGAGAAAAAAACTGACAGATGGCAGACTCCCATTTGCGTGTTGCCGCCTCCAGACGGCATTTTTTTTTTCCTGCTCGTGTGCGCCCCCGAGCGGGAAAAACCCGTACATTTAGCACAGCCGTTATCGGCTGTTTCTCATACAACCGATCAGCGGCTCTATAGCCGCCAATCGGTTGTATGGGGTGATTTGATATGGCCTCCCCCTTCAAATTCAAATGCATCAAGGTGACCCAGTGGGACAAAATGATAAGACTTTAGCCAATAATTGGCACTCACCCTTTGTGACTGGATGGGAGGAAAGGTTTATTACCGGGCTCTCTGTGGTGGGCAACCCTTGATGTGATGGGATCTGGCTTGTCCTCCGCCCTCTCCTCGGATTGTCTGCGTCCAGTGCCTTTTGATAAACGGAAGCACTGATCCTTGCGTTTTGTGGATGTGTTGTCCATATAGCTGGAATCCTTCACTAGATACATTTTCCGTCGGTCGATCGCTGCCAGATGAGGCTCTTGTCGCTTGTTTCTGGTATGGAGCTTGTTTTTTCCGGCAGTACCTTGTGTGTTTTATTTGGTTGTCCGTGAGCAGTGATGGACATGTCCGTCCTGGTAGTTGAGATTGACTTGACAAAATGTATCCCTTCTAATTTGGCGTTGGTGCTCAATGTAGGTGACAATTTATTTTTCACATTTCAGAAGGTCTGCTGTGCATGCGTTCTTACATTTTGGATATACACTCTCGACTGTGTCCAACCTAGGGGCCTTAACGCCAACCTATCATTGACCTCTTGTCTTGACAATAGATAACCCATATGCTGTAATGGTTACTTTTCGCTCAATGGTTATTGTCAACCTTTAGTATATTTGGCCCATCGGTGGGCCACATAACATAGTGGCCGCTCCGATACCTCATATCTATTTTAATTTCTCATCCCTTCCTTGCCCTCTCCTTTCACACAATGGTCACAATTTTTCTGTTCACACCCTGTTGTCCCCCGGTCTCCTACCTCCTAATACCCTAATTACATCAGGGTATTTAGTTTGTCGCCATATGGCTTACTCCAATCGTTTTTATTTTGCCTTTTAATAACATAATCCTTGTGTCTTCATGGTGGCTCCTGGCAATGTTACAAGTGTTATATCCACTTGCATGAATCCCGACGTGTTATGATATACCCGCTTTGGTCCCCCAGGTGACAACACTACAATTGATCCTTAGCTGCATTTTTACCACACTTTAGATGTCAATTAAACGTCTTTTTTGCGCAATTCTGTGATTTTATTTTTTTACATAAGTGTCTCCTTATGTTTACACTTTATTATATACTTTTTTTTCGGTATTATTTACTCAACATTTATTGACTTATCTATTTGCTTTATTATTCATGGCTTTTATGTATGCCTTTTTTTTTTTTATTACATACCTTTTTATCAGTATTATTTACTTAACATTTGTTGACATTTATCGATTATCATTTGTCATAATCAGGGCCGTGTTCAAGATGGCGACCGGAGCACACGTGTAATAGCTGTGCTCCGCCACCCTCTCTATTATCCTGTGCGTTATAGCCCTGTGGAGCGCTCGTTTTGATACAGGACCAGGACCTACCACTCTCCTGTACCGGAGGGTATGTCTCGGGGGCGCCGTAAATCATCTACAGGCCGTCCCAGTACCCCCTCACCCTTGCCGGCCCGCAGCAAGAAACAACCTCGGGGCAAGATGGCGGCCCAGCCGGAGGACGTGGAGGAGACTTTGTCAGGCCCAGCCCAGTTTACAGCGGTGATGGCCGCGATATCTGGTTGCCAAACTGCGCTCGCGGCCAAGATTGACCATCTCCAGTCGGACGTGGGCCTCCTCCGACGAGACCTGGACAGATTCCGGGATCGGATGACCGCGGTGGAAGGTAGAGTGGATGAGGTGGAGGATGTGGTGGGGGCCCATACGGCGACTCTACGCACTTTACAAACCAAGGTCAAGGCCTTGGAGTCCAGGGCGGTGGATGCCGAAAACCGGAACCGAAGGAGTAACCTGCACATCCTTGGGCTGCTGGAGGGCACTGACCCACTCACCTTTGCCGAATCCCTGATCCGGGCCCTGCTCCCTAAGGCCCAGCTCACGGCCTTCTCCGCGGTTGAGCGGGCCCACCGCATGCCTTCCTTCCGGGGGCCCCCCCGCGTACCTTTATTTTCAAACTGCTAAACTTCCGAGACTGGGATGCCATCCTTCGCGAAGCCAGGCTAATGGGAGAGCTTAAGTATGAAAACAACAAGCTTCTCATATTCCCGGACTATTCTGTGGAGACCCAGCGCCAACGTAAATCCTTTGATGCTGCCAAAGCTGCCCTCAGAGCAAGGGGGATCCGATACAGCATGCTTTTCCCGGCGGGCCTGCGGGTGCAGGATGGCGAAACATCCCGATTCTTCACAGCTCCTGAGGAGGCCATCAAGTGGCTTGAGCACCTACCTAAGACCTGAGGATGCAAGCCCACGTGTGGGGGCTGAATAAGGCTGCGGGGGGGACTGATGGATCTCCCTACCCCCCTATCCTGTAACCTGTGGTGCTCCTGCGAAAGTGCATGGATATACCTCTGGCTTTATTCATTTTTCTCTTTTTATATACTTTTGCTGACCGTTTTGGAGTTGGGTTTGTTCTGAAAGAGATTGTCCCCAACTGAATCCTGCAATGTAGGCCTCCCCTTAGGATTACATCCGGGACCTGAGGGACGGAGGTGGAGAGATCCCCTGAGGATACTGAGGTGGAGGGGGTGACCGGACCGAACGGGTCATGGTTTTAGTCACCTACTGCCTTATGAGGGGGCTTACTACGCTGCAGAAGTTGTTAACAGTGATGTTTGTAACTAAGTTT
This sequence comes from Nanorana parkeri, assembly GCF_000935625.1. NCBI lineage: Eukaryota > Metazoa > Chordata > Amphibia > Anura > Dicroglossidae > Nanorana > Nanorana parkeri. The sequence continues at coordinate 409,795 of NW_017307660.1, read as the reverse complement.
GTACCCTCATAAGATTTGAGTGCTTCCACAGGGCCCACCTGCTGAATTCAGGGGTGGGGCCCTCCTGTATGGTTTAGAGTTCTAAGTTTACTTCCCTTTGTTGTGAGACATTCCCCCATTGGCTAGTTGCCATGACAGGTTTGGGATCTAGGGCACTTCCTCGTTTGGGGGGTGGGGGGTGGATGGGAAAAAGGGTTTCAGGCATATGTGTTGTTAATTTGCTGTGTATTGTCGGTCCTTTATTTTATGTTCTGTTGTTCTAGCTATAGGTGAACCCATCAGAGCAGCCTCCAGAGTTACCGCTGGGTTATCACGATCCCCTATAAACCACCACCGGACAGTCACCAGAACCGACACCCAATAGTAGGTTTTGAAGCATGGCAGTCCCAGTCCCCCCTCAGAGAGAGGGAGTCGGAGGACTCCCCTAGACACCCGAGGGGTTTTTCCCGCCCAGACAAAATTGGAGATAATTCCTTCCAGTGTGTGAAAAAATGAAATGGGAATCTGGACCGGGGTATTACGGAAACAGTAAAGAAACTTCGGGAGAAACACCATTTTCAGTAAGTTGATTCTACCCACCGGTGTCAGGGGGAGCGTTCTCCATGCCATACATTTTGCCTTCAGGTGTCTAAGTATGGGATATAAATTAACTTGTAGGAATCGGGCACGATCCGAGTTCACCACCACACCCAGGTATCGAAATTCAGAAACCTGCGTGAGGGGCAAGCCCGAATCAAGCTGAAGGGGGGATGAGCCCAGCGGGAACAGTAAGGATTTCCCCCAGTTCACCCGGAGCCCCGAGAAGGAACCAAAAGTATCTATTATGCCTAAAGCCGCTGTCAGGGAAGGCCCCACATCACCCAGGTAAAGTATCGCATCATCGGCGTAGAGTGAAAGCTTCTCCACCAATCTCCCCACTGGGAGCCCCACCACTCGTTCGCGACAGGAGTTTGTTAGGGGGGGGGGGGTTTCTGGGCCAGCTGGCTCTGAGGCGGGATGCTTAGATACTGTCGAAGTTGAGTTATTGACTAGGCTATGTGTGATATTAATATAGTGTCGCGGAACGTCCGGGGGCTTAACTTTCGGGTTAAACATTCCCTAGTCTTCCAATATCTTGCATCGTATAAACCGCATGTCTGTATACTCCAGGAGACTCACCTGACAGGTGGCAGGGTCCTTAGCTTAAAGAGAGCATGGGTCGGACACTATTATCACTCCACGTACTCCGCTTATGCCAGAGGGGTCAGTATCCTGGTACACAAATCAGTGGCTCTGGACCTCAGGCTGGATCCTAAAGGCCGGTATGTTATCCTTCATGCTAAAATCCTTCACCTGGAGATGGTGATAGTGGGCCTATATGTCCCCCCCCGGCATCAGTCCGTAACAAACTATTGCCCTTGATAGCTGGCTTTGGTACGGAGGATGTGCTCTTCCTGGGGGATTTCAACATGGTCCCATCCCCGGCTGTGGACTGGATGGGGGGTGGGGAGGTGACCAATTCGGAGCTGTCCCGGTGGGCAGAAGCAGGCTCCCTTGTGGATGCTTGGAGATGGTGGCACCCTGATTCTCTGCATTATACCTGTCATTCTGCCTCACATAGGTCTTTCTCACGGATTGACCTATGCTATGTTACCCCCACTGTGCTCCCGAGGCTCAGGGACATCTCTATTCTGCCCAGGGGCATCTCTGACCATGCCCCACTGTGGGTGTGTGTGGCAGCCACCTCAGTCCCTTCGGACCGGCTGTGACGCCTCTCTAGATTCTGGATTTCGGATGAGAGAGTGGGGGATTGCATCACTGCTGCTATTGGGGAGTACTGCAGTCATAATAAGGGGACGGCCTCCCCCTGGATGGCGTGGGATTCCTCTAAAGCTTTCCTCCGAGGTCAGTCCAATATGTGATCAAGAAAACTAGGCGGGGGGTCCATCTCCAGCTTACTGAGACCGAGGAGAGGGCAAAGGCCCTTGAATGCAGGTATACGGACACTAGGGACCCTGAGCTCTACTCAGAGATGCAGAGTGTATACAGGGAGTTAATGCTACTACGCACGGATGTGTCCCGGAGATGCTTGCTATACCAGACCCAGAGACTATTTGCTGAAGGAGAGCACAATGGTAGACTTTTGGCCTGGCTGGTGAGGG
>NW_017307660.1:402026-407306 GCF_000935625.1 Nanorana parkeri | reverse complement strand
GGGGGAGCGTGCAGTGTCTCCAGGGTGACAGATCCGGACGGTTCTGTTTTGACGGACCCGGGTAGGATCACGGCCTGCTTCGCCTCCTATCAGGAGTTATACCGGTCTAGGGTGACCTACTCGGACCTAGATCTCTCGACCTACCTTGACAAGATTGACTTCCCTAAACTGCCCTTGGCCTCACGCGTAGCACTGGACACACCCTTCACTGACAAGGAATTGACGTTGGCAATCTCCTCCTTTTAAAAACCGGTAAAACGCCAGGTCCAGATGGATTCCCGGTGGAGTTTTATAAGACCCATGTTGAGGGAGTGGCCCCCCACTTACTACGTACCTATGGGGAGGCTAGTGGGGCGGGCAATCTACCTCCCTCCATGATGGAGGCAATCATAGTGGTGGTACCCAAAGCCTGGGAAGGACCCCGAGCAGTGTTCGTCTTATCGCCCAATATCCCTCTTAAACGTGGATCTCAAGATCCTTACCCGCATGCTGGCTAATAGGCTCAACGCTGTCATCACCCTGCTGATACATGGAGACCAGACTGGATTTATGCCTGGGAGGGGGACAGATGTCAACCTAAGGTGCCTCTTCACTAATGTGGATAGGCGAGTGGTGATCGCTTTGTCGCTTGGATACGGCTGCTCTACTCCTCCCCCCACTGCTAGAGTACGCATTAACAATATGCTTTTGAGCCCCTTTGCCATAAAACCCCTCGTGTCTAGGGGAGTCCTCCGACTCCCTCTGTCTGAGGGGGGACTGGGACTGCCATGCTTCAAAACCTACTATTGGGCGTCGGTCCTGGTGACTGGTGGTGGTTTATAGGGGATCATGATAACCCAGTGGTAACTCTGGAAGCTGCTCTGATGGGTGTTTTTTGCAGGGCTGAGAAACCTGGTTTTCAGGGGTCCGAGGGCTGTTGGGACGGTCACGGGACCTATGCGTACTGTACTGGCGGTGTGGGACAGGATGAAAAAGGGAAGGATGCCGGCTGGCGCCATCTCCCCCGATGTACCGCTGTGGGGTAACCCAAGACTAGAACACCTGCTCTCAGTCCCGGACCCCCAGGTTTGGGCCCGCCGCGGGATCACAGTGATAAAGCACATCATGCCGGAGGGCACTTTGTTGGGTTTTGACAGACTTTGGGCCAACTAATCCTTACCTCAGACCATGGGTTTCAGGTATATGCAGCTGCAACACGCGTGTAGAGCCCAGTTCCCTGACCCAATGACTATTGTTTCGGAACGTGTTGAGCAATTCCTAATGTCGGTCGGAGTTCGCAAACCCTTGTCCTCCCTCTACCTGCGGTTGACCTGTACGGAGGGGTCCCAGCTGATGACCCTTTATGAGAAATGGAGAGTGGACATTCCCAGTCTGACGGAGGATCTTTGGGAGGAATGCGTCCAGGCCTATATACCTACAGTAATCTCCCCCAGGGAATGGTTTATCCAGCTCAAGTTTCTCCATAGAGCCTATTACACCCTGCTAGACTGGCTAGAATCTACCCCACGCCAGACGCGACGTGTGCTCGTTGCGGGGTAGAGGAGGGTACTTTCTTTCATATGGTATGGTCCTGTAGCAAGCTTCGACCATACTGGAACTCGGTGGTCTCCACAGTCGAGGCGGTCTCTGGTCTGCAGCTGGAGGTGGACCCCTTGCTCTTCCTGCTGGGATGTGGGGAGACCCTTCAGGCCCCTAGGGCCACCAAGCTCCTATTTTATGTAGCATTCTATGCACATAGAGAGATAATCCTGAGATGGAAGCTAACTTCTCCCCCCACGGTGGGACAATGGCTATGCACTATTGATAGAATGCTCCCGCTCTACAGGCTGACATACATGGTAGGCTTGATCCGGGCTTGCCCCTCACGCAGGTTTCTGAATTTCGATACCTGGGTGTGGTGGTGAACCCGGATCGTGCACGATTCCTAGAAGATAATTTATATCCCATACTTAGACACCTGAAGGCAAAATGTATGGCATGGAAGACGCTCCCCCTGACACCGGTGGGTAGAATTAACTTATTGAAAATGGTGTTTCTCCCGAAGTTTCTTTACTGTTTCCGAAATACTCCGGTCCAGATTCCCATTTCCTTTTTTCACACACTGGAAGGAATTATCTCCAATTTTGTCTGGGCGGGGAAAACCCCACGGGTGTCTAGGGGAGTCCTCCGACTCCCTCTGTCTGAGGGGGGACTGGGACTGCCATGCTTCAAAACCTACTATTGGGCGTCGGTCCTGGTGACTGTCTGGTGGTGGTTTATAGGGGATCAGGATAACCCGGCGGTAACTCTGGAAGCTGCTCTGATGGGTTCGTGCGCAGGGCTGAGAAACTTGGTTTTCAGGGGTCCGAAAGCTGTTGGAACGGTCACGGGACCTATGCGTACTGTACTGGCGGTGTGGGACAGGATGAGAAGGGGAAGGATGCCGGCTGGCGCCATCTCCCCCGATATACCGCTGTGGGGTAACCTCTCTGTCCCGGACCCCCAGGTTTGGGCCCGACGCGGGAACACAGTGATTAAGCACATCATGCCGGAGGGCATGTTGTTGGGTTTTGACAGACTTCGGGCCAACTACTCCTTACCTCAGTCCATGGGTTTCAGGTATATGCAGCTGCAACATGCGTGTAGAGCCCAGTTCCCCGACCCAATGACTATTGTTTCGGAACGTATTGAGCAATTCCTAATGTTGGTCGGAGTTCGCAAACCCTTGTCCTCCCTTTACCTGCGGTTGACCTGTACTGAGGGGTCCCAGCTGACGACCCTTTATGAGAAATGCAGGGTGGACATCCCCAGTCTGACAGAGGATCTTTGGGAGGAATGCGTCCAGACCTATATACCTACAGTAATTTCCCCAGGGAACGGTTTATCCAGCTCAAGTTTCTACATAGAGCCTATTACACCCCTGCAAGACTGGCTAGAATCTACCCCACGGCGGACGCGACGTGTGCTCGTTGCGGGGTAGCGGAGGGTACTTTCTTTCATATGGTATGGTCCTGTAGCAAGCTTCGACCATACTGGAACTCGGTGGTCTCCACAGTCGAGGCGGTCTCTGGTCTGCAGCTGGAGGTGGACCCCTTGCTCTTCCTGCTGGGATGTGGGGAGACCCTTCAGGCCCCTAGGGCCACCAAGCTCCTCCTATTTTATGTAGCATTCTATGCTCGTAGAGAGATAATCCTGAGATGGAAGCTAACTTCTCCCCCCACGGTAGGACAATGGCTGTGCACTATTGATAGAATGCTCCCGCTCTACAGGCTGACATACATAGGACGCAATTGTGAGCGCAAGTTTGATCGTATCTGGGGAGACTGGGTGGCGGCCAGGGGACTTACCTTGGAGGGCCCGGGCGGAGAGACCTTACTCCCGCCTGAACCCCCTAAATAGTGGCTCAAATGTGCAAGGGAAGGTCTTCTTCCCCCCCTCCCCGCCTACCTTGCCCTCCCACCTGGTTCCCATACCCCATCCTGGTATTTCCCTCCTAGTCCGCCCCCCTCTTCCTCCCCCCCTCCCTTTGACTGCCTCCCCCAGGAGCCTTCACTTAGTAGTATGGCCAGATCACCTGAAGAGATCGGCCATGCTGCAAACACAAGAGACCAATGATCCACACAGTCTATAGTTTGGTAGTGTCTGTTTAGTTCATATGTAGGTTTTCTTTTTATTTTCTCATTATTGTATTGTCTTGTACTAAATGCTGTTCTGTATCGAGTTGATGGTATTTCAATTTCTCTGTATTGTGTGTGCCTTGTTATGTGTGTTTTTAAAACCAATAAATACATACCTGTTAAACAAAACAAAAAAAAAAAACATTTGTCATAATCTTTGACATTCATAGCCCTTGTATCGATTTTTTTTTTTTTTTTTGCTTTTTTTTACATGCCTTTTTTATATATAATGTGAGGGTCTGTGCAGATCGCTTGAGCCTTGAAATGCTGTCTTCGCTTCTCCGCACCGTGCATGCGCGAATCGGACGGTGGGTCCTGGTAATTACAGCTTGCTTGTATCCATTGACTGGAAGCGCCCTGCAGTCCATGCAGCGGAAGGGCTGGTGAACAGGGCGGAGCTTGCTTCCTACATAGCGTCCCGTTGTTACAGCAATGGGCTGATGCTAGCAGCCAATGGCCGTGACAGCAATGTGTGCCCTTTTTATCAACATTCTGACATTATTTAAGCGCTTGCATTGATGACATGCTGAGTCATTAAATGGACTGATTTCACCTACATTGGAGTGCTGGTGGCATTCTTGTTTAACCAAAATGAAAGACTGCCCCTTAACCAGTTGACATCCGCGGTGTTAAACCCCCTTCCCATCCAGGCCATTTTTCAGTATTCAGCGCTGCGGTTTTTTTTTATTTATATTTATTTTTTTGCACTTATTGTTATTGCTATTATATAGGGGGATAACAACCCCCTATATAATAGCAAAGGCACACTGACAGGTCCTCTTTATGGAGATATTAGGGGTCTCTAGGACCCCTAATATCACCTATGGACCCCAAAAGAAGCTGATGAAGCAGAGATCTGCTTTAGGGGAGGGATGTACTGTCACTGGGGGGTGTCACCGCGAACGAGCACATATCGGCGGGCTATGGACCCGCTGATCGCCTATATGTGAAACACCCGGTACCGGGTGTTCGCATTGGACGGGTCTTTTCTGCCCGTGCGTGCCCGCTAGGGTGCAGCAGTGCCGTCCGTCCGTTTTTTTACTACGGGCGGACGGCAAGAGTTTAAGGCTTGGTAAGAATGCTAAACCTGCAAAGTTTACCCCCCATGTAGGGCCATCCATTCTTATTGGCTTCTGTTTTAAACAAGTTTTATAAAATTTTTCAAAGTAAATTACAAAACAAGAAATAAAAAGAAGCAAACCATAACAATAAACGGCAAACAGTGGACAATTATTGCAATGGTAACCAGAAAGTAACGATCTTAAGAAAATCCCAGCCCCCCTCCTCCCAATGGTACATAGGCCAGAAAATGTCAACCAGTATAGTTTCTCTCCAGAAGGTTTTCTGGAAAACGTGGATAAAGCTATCCTAGATCATAGTAAAAAATGTGGATCCGCGCTTTATGGGTAGCAGTGGCGTAACAACCGGGGGTGCTGGGGGGGTCACTTGCCCGGGCGCAGGACTGAGGGGGGGCGCCGTCACGACCCCCGCTTAACGAAGCCATGGCTCCCTCTCCCTGACACGATCACCTGGCTGTCATCGGGCGGCCGCTCGCTCTTCCGAGGCCACTGCGGGCGGCCCTCTACACTGGCTGATTGGAGGGCGCGTCTGCCTGATCCAGCCA
>NW_017307660.1:394972-401979 GCF_000935625.1 Nanorana parkeri | reverse complement strand
GCTGATGGGTAGCCCTGATATTAAAGCAGCTGCGCTCTCAACCCTGGGGTCAAAATTTGATAAAGTGTGAATTGTGCAGCGCTAGAAATTAAAGTGCATGATATAAATATGTAAATATATATAAATTGGATAATATGAAATCTGTAATATTCAGTGTCTATCTATTTAAATAATTGTATATAAAAAGTGTATCCACAGTGTAAAATATGCAGTATCAGAATTATATACAGTGTCAAAAAATATAATATATAATATTTTCACTCTTGTGTCTTTCAATAATAAGGTGATAAATTAGTGTCAAAGCATTTTTGTGAACAGCTGATAACCAGCATAAAACTTTATAATAGTCCCAAATGGTGATCCATTTATCATAAAAATTTATAGAAATTAGAAAACCGTGATATAATTTAAAATTGGATCCGATGAACACTTCAAGCAAATAACTCCAGTTGGTGAATCAGTTGGTGAGTTCTTCCCACACCACGGTGTTGTCAGTGTTTTCAAACTGCCCCCTTTCGGGTGTGTACTCACCCCACAGTTGAGGTAATGAAGCAAAAATCCCAAGTTAGAGGGTCCACATCTCAAATGTTTTCGTTCTCTGGTGGTAGTAGCCCGCTTTACTGTCAGTCAGGACCTGTTCTACGGGTTTAGTGTCGCCAGAAAGGCTTTTTCTGACTGGTCCTACTTTGATCCGGGAGCAGCGGTATTCGTTCCATACAGCGAGATAAGAGTCTGGCACACTCTTCCTGCACTCACAGCGAGGACACAGGTTTGGCTATAAGCAAAGTTTTATGCTGGTTATCAGCTGTTCACAAAAATGCTTTGACACTAATTTATCACCTTTATTATTGAAAGACACAAAAGTGAAAATATTATATATTATATTTTTTGACACTATATAATTCTGATACTGGATATTTTACTGTGGATACACTTTTTATTTACAATTATTTAAATAGATAGACACTGAATATTTTGTAGGCCAAGGCTTTATCAAAAAGAATCTCAACGTTCTTCTCCGCTCCACACCAGTCGTACTCGCGCCTGGATTATTTCCTGCTGCGACAATCTGACTTGCACAGGGTGGCAGCCGTCTCTATAGAGATATATGCACGATTTCGGACCATTCCCCGGTGGCCATGGAGATCCGACTTGGAGATGACTCTCTCAGAACCTGGCAGCGGCGCCTTAACGAGTCTATTTTGCAGGATGAGGAGGTCAGTGTAGCTCTAGAAAGGGAAATCCGCTTTTATTTCGAGAATAACCAAACTACCAAGGCTAGACCCCTGTCGGTGTGGGAGGCACATAAATGTGTGGTATGGGGATTTCTGATTTCTCAGGGTTCCCCACTCAAGAAAGCCAGATTGGCTACCATCATTGACTTGACTAGTCGTATCCGGACCCTGGAACAGAGCCATAAACAGACCCTAGCTTAGGCAACACTCTCGGAGCTCGTGGCGAAAGGACCCCACCCAATGTGCTAACTACCGCCCGATCTCCTTGCTAAATGTGGATCTAAAGTTGTTTACAAAGATCCTGGCCAATAGACTGCTGCCCCATATGACAGGACTAATCCAAGCCTACCGGGTAGGGAAACTAAGGAAAACACAACGCGCGCCCTGAACGCCATTCACTTAGCTAGGTCACTCAACACAAACAGGAGGGGGGGTGCCCGCTGTCTCCCCTCCTGTTTGTGTTGACCCTGGAGCCCCTCCTCTGCCGTATTCGCAACAACCCTAATTTTCCTGGACTCAAGGTGGGAGGGTCGGTTCACAAGGTGGCTGGGTACGCGGATGACTTGCTTTTCTTTGTGACAAGTCCAGCTACATCCCTACCAAACCTTGCGGAACTGGCACAATATAAATCCCTGTCCAATTTCAAAGTCAATTTGCAGAAGTCGGAGGCCTTGAACCTCAACGTGCCTCAGGCAGTCATAGATTCCCCCTCCTCTTACTTCCCATTCAGATGGGCTCCACATAGAATTAAATACCTGGGGATCTTCCTGACACCTTCCATCGGAGAGATTTTCTCGGCTAACTTTCCAACATTCCTTGCCCAGATAAAAATTGACTTACAAAGCTGGACGGAAAAATTAGTCACCTGGTTTGGCCGGAACAGCATTCTTAAAATTAATGTCCTGCCGCGCCTGCTCTACCTCCTTCAGACTTTGGCGGTACACATTGCAACCGGCTTTCTGAGGAAGGTGAGAGTAGAATTTAACAAGTTCCTCTGGGCGCAGAAGGGCCACCGTCTTAGCCAACTGCTCATGTCTAGACCCAAGCGCAGAGGAGGTATAGGGTTCCCGGATCCCTTGAACTATCACAAGGCGGTCCATATGGCTAGGATACTGGACTGGTGCCAGGGGGGGAGAGGAAAAACGATGGATCCCAATGGAACAATCCTGTACCACAGTCCCTCTGGGGGGCCTACGCTGGACAGACAGGAAGCACACGAGCCACCTTCGGACGCATCCACTTATTGGTCCTACGATGGCGGTCTGTAAAGCAGATAAGACGGGCTGTAGGACAGATAGGTATCCTTCCCTGATGACTCCAGTGTTGGGACACCCAGACCTGCCTGTCTCACCCCATGACGGAGAGATTGACCGAGTAATACAGTCAGGCAGATTCAGGCTTTACCATTTCCGTGCCGGTTCGGATCTATTGCCTATTAAAGATATTCAAGCATGCTCGGATCCTCCCATGACCTTTTGGAAAGCACTTCAGGTGTGCCATTTTCTCACCCAATTGGTTAGAAACTCACGGGAGCTACCTCCCCTGACCCCTTTCGAGGGAATCTGTTTGCGAGAGGGTCCTACCCGCCATGGCCTGTCAGAAGCCTACAAGTTACTGAGTGACCCGCCCGATCTACCCCTCCCGGTGTATATCTCTAAGTGGGAACGTGATTTGGGAATCATCTTTACTCCGCCCCAAGTTGATAGGATATTTCAGATGACACATAAGGCCTCCATATCCAGCAGTGTCCAGGAAACGGGGTTCAAAATTCTATCCAGATGGTACAGAGTCCCGACAACCTTGCATAGAATGTTCCCACAGTGCTCACCACTATGCTGGCGTTGCCAGGCACAAGAAGGTACGATATTACATGTTTTCTGGTCCTGCCCTCTGCTGAGGGTTTTCTGGGATAAGGTGGCAGAGGTATGCAACACATTGACAGGGGTTGTTTTGGGGTCCGACCCGGCTGAATATCTCCTACACCTGGCACCCATGCCCTTACGCCGCTATAGGAGGTCCCTCTTAGTGCACTTACTCAGTGCGGCGAAGGCATGTATCCCCCTTTTACTGGAAGCGCACGGTGGCACCACCAATCTTGCTGTGGCTGGCGAGGGTTGGAGAGATCTACAGAATGGAGGATCTCCTGGCCTCGGCTAACCACAAAGAGACACAGTTTAATCTGACCTGGTTTTACTGGGTGGATTTTACTACTACCCAGGAATATGCTACCCTGTTGGGGGAGACGTAAAGACTGTCACGAAGGGCGAATGGCCTATCTTGGGTGGAGATGTTGACATATGGGACCTCATCCGCGGGCAGTAACGCTCGTGAATGGGAGATATGTAGGCGCGTGTCAGGAACCGTGGTGATGTGATCAGGATTCGGTAGAGACGCGGGAGAAAACGTCTTCCACCACACTTACTCGTTAAGATGCATATGGTACCCGTCTAACGCTGAAAGTGTACAGCTGAATTATCACAGATGAATCGTACAGGCTAATGTTTGAGCCTGATTATGGTTGTACTAAGAGATGCGTACTCTAGGATACATGGATGGCGTGGTGGATTTACTTGACTGATTTTAGAGTACACTTTGTGCTAATGCTATTTTCTTACTGTTTTGTTACAAATTTTGTAAAAACTATAAATAAAGAATTTATTAAAAAAAAAGAATCTCAAATGGAGTTTGAGGGGGGGAGGGCAAGAGAAGAACAAGGAGTAGGAAGATGAAAAGGAAGAGGGGTAGGTAGGATAAAGATGGAGAAATGAAACGGGCAAGTAGGGTGGACAGAGGATAACGGATAAAAGCGAGAATTACTTCCTGGTCACGAGTTCCCCGGCCATCCACAGCTGAAACTCTGAAAAGGGATCATTACATGCCATACCACGCCAGGGTCAGATACATCTGTGAGCAGTAGAAACAAAATGTTCCCAACAAGCCCAAATACGGGAACATTTATCAAATGCATCCCGTTTTGTAAACCTCAATTCTTCCGTCTTGTGAACGTGTTCTATTTGTCAAATCCATTCTGACGCAGAAGGTGACAGATTCCTTCCAATGCCTCGAAATGGGGCCATCCATTTAAGCGGTTTTCCCTTGCCAATATGTATGCTCAATACAAGCTTTTTTTTCTTTTCTGTTTGACATGCGTAAAAAAATGCAAGGGTACAAAGTTTGTTAAAAATTCGTGTTTTTCTGACATACTTAAGCCATATAGCAAATGGCTATATTACACCTTGTGTTCTAACTCTCCTTTGTTTGAAGTACCCTTGAGTTTGATTGATGTAATTATATTAATACGAGATCTGCACTTAAATGTTCTTCTGTGCTCCATTACCATAAAGCATCTGTGTTTACCACCACAAAAAGATGTATGTGCAATAAATCTGCAAAAACACAGCACTAATGCAACCTGATATCATTCCATCTTCTATAAAATACACTATATAGTGTACATATAGTTATCTCTACCTACAGTGATAAAAACATTCTTTTGAGAAAAACTAACTAAAAATAAGATGCCCCTTGGCAGGTATGGATACAGTATCATTGGTCCCATCAATCCTGGTGGCTGACCCCAATTGCCTCTCTGGGAAAAACTTCTCAGATTACATGGGGTCCTTCTGAGGAAAAATATCTCTATTAATTTTTCTGATAAATAATCAGTGGGTGGAATCAATTTTGTAGGGGGAGGAGTCATTTTTCCCTGTCTGGGCTTCTCCTTTACCTTTTTTCTGTACATGTTTATCTGGGGGAAAAGGGCTTTATATACAGTATATTCCATTTATTTTATAAAATGAAAAAAAGGGGGGTCTGGATATGAGGCAATATCGCCTTGCCTTTTGGGCTGGATATAGTTGCTGCGACTAATATTTATAGCTTGTTTTGTTTCAAAATGTCTTCATCCTTGTAGGTGGATATAACTTCATGCATACTAATGTCTTTACTTTTTATAGAGGTTGGAATTATATCAGGTTGTATTAGCATTGTGATTTTTGTCGATTTTGATTGCTGTTATAGATGTTTAACAAAAGCACTCCCGAGTGGTCTGTTTTTTTGGTCTTTAGACTGTGTGTGGTGTTACCACTAAGCCATCAACTTAGAGGTATTTATTATATGTATTTTTATGTTTTTCCAGTAGAATGCCATCTTTGTTCAAGCATCATCCATGGTCAGCATCTGGACTGAGATGCTGGCTCAGATGAGCCATGTAAACACATTTTCTAGATTGCTAAACATGATAAAATAGATTCTATATTAAAATTTATAAGATGAAGGAAAGGTTTGGATATATTCATGTAGTGTATTTGACAATGGTATACATATTGCTTGCCTTTCAGCCCTCACCTGCTATTCATTGCTGTTCATGAGATTTGCTTATAAGGTGCAGCCCAGAAACTGGCTTCTTTTTGCATGTCACTTTACCAATGAAGGAGCTCAACTCGTACAAGGAGCACGACTGATCAAATACAAGTAAGTTTATCTTTCATAATATAAAATGTTCTCTGTAAAAAATACACTTGTATGTTGCCTTAATTTACTTAAGGCTTTAGCATAGCCTTGATGGACAAAAGTTTCACATTCACTATTTGCTTTTAAAGCAGATTGGGCTAGGTACTGATCACTGACTCCCAATATTTTATTTGTATGTATGATCACACCTGGACTTCCATTAGGGCCACAAAGCTGGTAAACTGCTTTGCTCTTTTGAACATTGGGGGGACATTGCTCTGCTCTAGAGAATCACAGACTAGGTATATTGCCACCTGCAGAAGTTGGACCCTAGATGCACTCAAACAAAACAGCCCAGGGGACGGCCACTGTTGAACTTTAAAATGCCCTCTAGAGCTCTGGACACTCGGGTAATAGCCTAAGACTTAGGATATAGAATTTTCCTCCTGGGAAATTCTAAGATCCTTTTTGGTTTCTTCAAGCAAATTGCTGGCTGGATAATATAGATCCTGGTAGTACCCTCAGTTGCAGCCATTGTGTTCATGCAGCGCCTTGCTTTGTGCGGGTTTGGCTGCTGAGATGGCCCAGTGATGAATATAGAGTTTTTGATTCAGTCTACATTGACAGGGAACAATGATGACCAGTCGAGGATTCCCCTGCCATGGCTTCCAGCATGCCAGTAGCATTTAGGACACACAAGCCTAAGCAAAAGCTTCCCCATACCTCTCCTATTTTGTTGAATTTATCCCGAATCAGTGGATGCGACCATCTTGGCCTTTTTAGTTTACAATGTGTTTTGCTTTGAAACTTTTACAGCTACCTCGTTTGTCTGATTCTTGTAGTAAAGCCAAGGACATGGAACCAGTAGTATTAACGTGTTTTTACAACAATGCTACGTACACAGACTAGTTAAGGTAAAACAATACAAAACCTACAGGCTACTATTTATGCATACGTAAAAACACACGCAAACACTATGTATAATTTGGAGCACGTGCAATGGTTTCTTATGTAATAGGATACACCAAAAAACACTTAGCTTCGGTTATTGCAGGTCCACAAATATTGAACAGGACTTCAGGATTACACATTCTCAGGAAAATTGCTTCTTGTTGCAGTTTTCCTTTTCTTTTCAAGCGTGGCTTTAGTGTCATCCTAATGCTCTGTGCTAGTGGTCTTTTATTTTGAAAAACTGGTAGCCGACACACCTTTGGTCCATAGTCCTTACACCTGATCTACTACATCAGCTTCTTTTGAAGGGTGTGTTTTCTCTTTTCCATCTCTAGATAGCTTTCATGGTATTGTGCTGCCATGTAGGAA